>NC_133226.1:13059667-13322167 GCF_040436345.1 Pagrus major
CTTTTTTCTCCCTCTGCAGTGCTCTGTGTCTTTCCTTTAATATAACTTCTGTGTATCTTGAAAAGCTGCCAGGAAAAGTGCAGAGGAAATGTTCCTTTATTGTTTCCCTCTCTGCCTCCCCGCTGGCTAAATGACATCAACACTTATGGTGTGTATGCTAGCAATCAATACGGCACTCACTCATATTCTGCCGTGTGTGTTCCCATTCGGAGCTACACGGGTTGCGTGTACACACACACACACACACAAACGCACACACACCAAATGGAGGTGGGGGGTGAGGGGAGGGGATGATGGGGTTGCTATAGAAACTGTTCTCTTTCAGGTATGGAGTGTCAGGATGATAAAAAGTAGCAATGAAGTATCACATCTAACATATCTGATGCCCTTTGAATTGTATGAATGTAAGCCTGTGTACAAGCACTGCAAACAAAAGCCACCTTATTTAGTCGCTATTTAAAGCAGCAGGATGAATGAGCAGTTAGTATATCAAAGAAGCACAGTGAACGGGAGCAAACTAAGATATAAAACAGTGCGCAGAACAGAAAAACATGATCCCCACATGTACAATACACAGCAGAGAATCGCCTGTATAAGATGTGGGTGTGTATTAGCGTGGATACACTCTGTTAACACCACAGTGAACATATAGGGAGTGTGTATAAAGGCATGTAATCTGTGTCTGTGAGCATGTAATGTACAGAAGGGTATGCTCATGTCTGTCTTAGTTGAACATAAGAAAATTAATCTGCAACTATTTTGATTATGGATTAATCGTTTCAGTTCAGCATAAATGTCAAACATTTCCTGGTTCCTGCTTCTCAAATGTAAGGATTTGCTGTTTTTCTCTGTCATTTATCATAGTAAATGAAGAGTCTTTGGGTTTTTGACTGTTGGCTGGACAGAAGGAGTCACTTTGGGTTTTGGAAAATTGTGATGAGCCTTGTTATCCAATTTTCTGGACATTTTTTTGACAAAATGATTAACTGATTAGGCATAAAACAATCTGCAGAATAGTCAATATTGAAAATAATCGCTACTTCACATATTAGCACACGTATGTGTCTATTGAAACGTGCTGCCACACCCCTGCCAGGCTGTTACCGTTCAGGGATTATCACAGTGCCTGTATGTCCTGAGGAACATTTTGATTAGTCAAGAAGGCTGCCTTTTGGCTGCCAGACTCACTGATAATCTCTGGAGAGGAGCGGGGAAATCAGCCATGAGACTGAAAACACAAGTTTCATTTCCCCTATCTTTTTCCTCCCTCTCTCCTCCTTCTCGCCCTCTGGCATCCAACTGAACGTCAGCTGGCACAGACAACCAGTCTGCCGCATGGAAATGAAGAAGTGGAGGAAGAAATGGGAGAGTGGCGCAAGAGTGGCAGGATTGGGGAGGTATATAAGATTTTTCCCAGTAATTCTGCTCGATGGTTTTTATGGCTTTGTGTAATAGAGGGGGAGATAACAGAGGCTAGACGGAGAGTGAGTGAGACAGAGAAAGTTACACAAAATGCTGCAAAAAGAGACTTCAACAGAGCTGTCTAAGCACCACCTCTTTCTCTCTCCTCTGCCATATTTCTCCTTTGGTCTGCCACCCACCCACACAGCCATATATTCAAACATATGTGTGGTGCAGGCATATGAACCATGTATATTCTAACCTACACAAACGCTTGTTTTCAGCATGTATAGCAACACATCCACATCCAACAGAGAAATGAAAGCAGTTGCTGAGCTGCTGGCAGTAAAGGGTTAGCTTTGCTTTCTATCTTGGCCTGATAAAACCAACCATTCCACTAATCAAGGAGACTCATCAGGATATCTCTTTCACACAAGCGCCATGCACATAATATATCCATGACAGGACCAAGTTTTCTCTGATGAAAGGATTACAGCGAGACATGATGAGAAATGTTCTACTGTCAGTCAAGTTTTCCTTTTTGCTGCAAAAGTTTTTTCAACTGTGACAAAAACTAGAGATGCATGATATGTGTGGGACCGTTAAATTATCGGCCCCATATTGGGAAGTTATGGCCTATTTATTGGCCCCTTGAAAGATGGTATACAGCCCACCAATAAACACAGAGGCAAAGTAGATTGAAGAAGAAGAAGAAGAAGAAGAAGCAGATGTAATATTCAGTCAACCATCTTTGCTCACTACACCTCAGCCTTTTTTATGTGAAATTATCCATTATTAAGATTAAGATTAAGATTAAGATTGGCTTTATTTATCCCACAACGGGGAAATTCACTTGTTACAACAGCTTGAGATGCAACAGTACAGGAAAAAGAATCAGAAAAATGTGCATAAAGTTAAATAGAAAATAAATAGAAACAAAAACAAGATATTTACAAAAAACACTTCATCAGTATTGGCCATGAGAGGCAGCTAATCATTATTATTTGTATCGGCCGAAAAAAATCCACTTAGTGCAGTTAGTTATGTAATCTTACACAGAAGTTTCGCTCAATATACCCAATCCAAAAATAAATCCTCATTGACAGGGATCAACGTTAATGTCCCTTTTCACTTGCCTGGTCGGGCAGGTGGGTCAGAAATGTACTTGCCCAAAGTCTACTTGTCTATGTACAAATGTTTATTAGCTGTCAAATAAAACCAAAGACTAAAGTTAGGTCGTCATGTTTAATCTTATCCACCTTGCTCTCAAACTTGCGAGTTTCGCCCACATCCTCTGACTCAACTCATCTCACCCAACTAAACTCCTGCAAAACTGAAATGTTTACTTGCACTTCAGCTCATAAATGTCCTTACCAGCCGCTATTTTCTGCGCATGTGCAACTCTCAACAGAGATAAGAAGGATGTGCTCGATTATTAACTACTTCCATCATCAGGGGCAGAAAAAAACAATGCGCCTAACTCTTTTTTAGCACTAGCCCAGTAAGGCAAGTAAATTCCTAATTTTACCAACCCGAAGTGGCATTTTCCTTACTAGTACCAGTACTCTGAGATGTTTAAACGCTTTAATGCTTTGCAGCTCTAAACACCTGACTGACAAGTGTTCCCATGAAAACCCTCCACACCGGAAGTGATATGTATTACATTTTTGGATTCAGCAACAAAAGACACAGCAGTTGGTATGAGCAGCATTTAGCAACAAGGAAGGGGAAGAATCCAAAAAACAGACGCTCATTATTGAAAATGTGATGTATCGATGAGGGTAGACCAAAAATTCAAAATACACACAGCACTTTTCCTTAGTCTACCTTGGGGGTTGCCAAAATATTAGAAATACCTCTTAGTATAATGTAGTACAATTCAACAGCACCACAAACTACAGTCTATAAGTCTACAGTCCTAATGGATTAAAGTTGAATCAGTTTCAGCAGAATTGAAGGGCGGTCATATTAGAATGCATTAGTTTTAGCTGATATAGGTGTACCTAAGGAACTGGGAGTGTATAGAGCTTTCTATCTTGCCATGTTTACACACACACACATTAAGCAATAGACTTTACCTCCTGAGGATAAATAACCTGGTGGAGAGCAAATGTCAATCATCCAGGAGTGGGTTAATATTCATCGCCAACACCTGGCAACCCCTCCGCAGGCAGGAACCAGGAAAAGCTCAGGTTACCGAAGCCGATAACGTCAAAGCACACACACACACACTCACAGAAAATCAATTTGTTTGACAAAGCACCACACGTTTGTCTCTCTCCCAGTGTGTCTAAGTGATCATGTGAACATGTGTCTACATATGTGTTCGGCAAATAATGCTCCCATGTGCACGCGTACTACACAGAGAGATGATATTCATAATGTGACAGCCGTCTAAAAAAAGGCAGCGCTGTCTTACACTCTCTGAAAAATCCACACACGCACTCGCATGCACATACTAACCTTTCCGAGCCACAAACACACCATTACCCATCCACCGTAACCCCACCCCCCACCCCTCGACACACACCGCACACACCCACACATCTCCAAACAGGTGGCTCTGCTACAGTCAAGAAACACAGAAGAGCTGGATGTTGCTTTTTCCTCATTAAGTCCCAGAAGACACAAAATGTACAGATCCTCCTCTGCTTTCTCACCCCTCTGTGGACGTCTGTCTCCTCCTGCAGCAGCTGCACAGACAGGTTTTCCCCAGCTGTTGGCTATGCTAACCGTGTGCACTATATATAGGATCTCAACAGAGCTAAATCAAACACAAACACACTCGGGCCAGTGATGCAGAGACAGAGATATACAGCAGCGGTAAAGAGGAAGCAGAGTGGTGATAAAGGATTAGTATTTACCGTGTGTGTTGGCTAGCACAGGAGCATCTTTACAGAGGTGCCGCTTACTCCTTCCTCCTTCCTTGCTCTGATCTCCTCCCTTCTTCCCTGCTCTCTCTGGGTGGGGAATAGTCAAACGGCTGCAGCAGCAGCAGCAGCAGCAGCATCAGTAGCAGCTCCGGGGCCTGCGTGTCTCTCTCTCTCTCTCTTCCTCTCTTTCCTCCGCCCCCTCTCCACACACTCTCTCTTTCCTATTCTCCCTTTCCTCTCACTCTCTCCCCACCCCCGAAGACCCTCCTCCTTAACACCCTTCCTCCATCATTTTCTCCTTTTCTCTTCCGCGCTCTCTTTCTCTCTCTCTCTTTCTCTTCCTCTGCTCAATTTCCCCCCTTTCTCTCTCTCTCTCGCGTTGTGTACGCGTGTGCAGCGAGCTGCGGAAATCCACTCTGTTGAATTAATCAGCCAGCTCCACTGCTACAACCATCAGCCACATCAGAAGCTACTGTTTAGGAGAAGAGGTATCATTGGCAATAGGGAGCAGACATCTTGGAGTCTGGGATACAAATAAGGATTGTTTGTTGGAAAGCTGCCCTGCACAACCAACGTCTGGATTTTGCTGCCTGTCTGCCAAATTGACTGAAATGACAGCAGCCTGCATGATGCTGGCTTATGCTGGCTGCTGCTGGCGGATGGACCCTCCCTCCTCTCCTCTGCTCCCAAATTCATGTCTTAAATCATGACACTAATTGAAGAGGGCCTCGATTGATGACACTTCCGCCACCCTAAAATAAACAATGTTAGCGCTTCAGATGTTAAGTTTTGTCATAGATTATAGAAATAAGATTAAATCTAATGTATAATGTTGTATGTTACTGTTTACTCTTATAGTGTATTTTTTTATATATCACGTGGCCCTTGGTGTTGACATCTAGAAACAAGATATATGTCTGTTGGAGTCTGTAGTTGTTTGCTTGCACATTTAACACACTTTATAATGTACAGTTGGTGAGCTTGGGAGTGACATGTAAATGAGGTCTATTCTATCCCATGTGGGCACATTTAAGCTGCTGTATATTTGTGGCATTGCAGTAGTCACAGTATAAAATCTGATGAGTAAACGCTTTTTTTTATTCCGTTGGTTAGATGACACAAATTAATACTGCTGTTTTAGCCCTGCTTAGTATCAGCACGGATGGAGAAGCAATATTTGAGCAGCGTAGAACACTTTATTGTTATATTGTAGGATGTAGTTATTGAGAAAAAAACACTACATTACAATTTAGATATTAAAAGTGAAGCCAATGCAGATGTTCCTTAAGTGCAACTCCACTGGTTTCCTCCTTACTGTTTTATTCTTATGCAAAGGTGACCCTGCTTCTCACTTGATTCATTATCTTGTAAATTATAGTCCCATTTAGAGTAAAATAGACGATAAAGCAAGGTATGTTTTGGGGTGTGTCCTTGGGTTTTCAGTCAGATTCAAGCAGGATATCCTTCCCACCCTCTCTTTCAAATATGTCCATTTCTGGTTCCAAAAATCAAGATGGCGACAGCTGAATGCCAAACTCAGGGCTTCAAAACAGTTGTCCACAAACCACTGTGGTTTGACACTTGGTTATATAGCAAAATAATAATGGTAGGCTTAGTGTTATGGTGAAAAACAGATAAACAGGGCAGAAGCGGAATTGGAATTTTGACCCGGTGATGTCGCCAGATGAAAAGTTAATGAATCACCATTTAATTCTAAACAATCCTGAGGAACTCATGAATGTCTGCACCTAATTTAGTGGCAATCCACCTTCTAGTTGTTGAGACATTTCAGTCTGAATCGAAGTGGTGCACCAGCTGACCAACAGTGCATTCATAGAGCCATGTCATGCTAGCATTGCTAATAAAAATCTATTGTTTCTGCTGTGAATCCAAAATATCGCAGCTGTCTGTAAAGTGCACCAAAAACATTTCAGTTACCTCTTAATGCCACAGGGGGTTGCGTGTTTCATAACAGCATATATTTCTATGATTCTTCTCCGCACTAATAGAAGCCCTGCTGAGATATTTCGACTTTATTGAAGGGCTTTTATGTAAAGTTTACTGAAAAGCCCACAACCCAAACACTTTTCTACACGTATGAAATGCATGGCTTAATTTTATCCCCATGCGACCAATTATTCCATTTGCAGACTCTTCCAAGTCTAATCCTCACAGTTTCACAGCTTTTAGCCTTTAACTACAACACAGAACACACTTGCTATCACACTGCCTACACTGCCTTGTCACAATGAGTAATTATATCATATTGACATCAGCTTATGTGTGGGGGCTCATGCGTGTCCATGCATGTGTATGTGTGAGAGTGAGAGCGGGTATACCACAGTTAGCCCCTAAAATGATTTAATCCGGTTAAGGGGATTTTCAATTAATCCAGGAGGGCCCTACATTTTGACAGTGCCATATTTTTAGCACATTTTCCTTCTGATGCAACAGAATTTATTTCCCCCTCCACTTTTAAAGCTAATATGATTCAGTACTCCCACAAGATGGACCGCAAATTTGTTTCGGACACTGTCAGTGTATGCTCTGAAATCAAGCCAATGCTGGACATTTATGTAACTGTCTCTGTATGAACCCAATTCTGCCAGTATGCACACATTTTTTTTTTTCTTTCTATAGCCAGCTCCAACTCAAAGAAGGATTACAGCAGTAGTTGCCCAGGAAACAGCACTGTGAGGTACATTTTTAATTGTGGTTATGTCGACTATGAGCAATTATAAATGAGTGTATACTGACTTAATAAAATTTAATGAGTATTTCCATGAGTAAAGTTCTGGTAAAAGCAGAGTTTCAGCTGGTGCTGGTCCACATGTCCTGAAATATTTTAATGTCCTGGATAATTAGGCCAAGTTCCAGTCAGATATGTATAGATGTGTTTATTGCACTTCAAAACAACTCATGAGACCATTGCCATGCATGAGTAACCCATAGCCTCTGTATTTTAAGACCTGAGAATGAGTGTTTGTTTTCAGATCAGCCTCTGACTAAATTCAGCACTAACCAGAGGTTCTACTTATTTCCCCTCTGGCTCTTCTTTTTCCCCTCTCCTCTCTGTACTTTCATGAAGTAACTTAAAGGTGCAATATGTAAAAATTCTAGTCGAAAAAAAAAAGTTAGAAATTATTTAAAATCATCTTTTAGAAAAAACGCGAAATTATGAGTTTTGTCCTCATGATGTCGGTGTATTGCGTTGCAAAAGTTAGCATTCTAAACAGCTAACCCCAGCCCGTCCCGGTCCATAGCTCCTGTGCTAGCAGTGTAAAACATCAACGCTCCCAGGGTTCTCCAAACTCCCAGTCCGGACTGCTAGCTAACTAGCTAACGACAGCTACAGTTAGCAGCAGTTGGCGGTTACTCTAGTGATATGCTGCTCTCTATTTATTTTGAGTATGAATTCAACAGGCGGATAGTTCTTACAAACTGCCCCTTAAGAGTACATTTTCCCTCTAGTCAGCAGTCAACAAGGAGACTAATTACACTACATTACACCTGACAGTGGAGGTCAGCACCTCGGGGCTCACTGCTGCAGACAGGGCGAGAAACAATAGTGATCCCTAAATTAAAAAAATACAAACTCCGAGCTATCCCCCTGCCGGTAAACAGCTCAGGACTTTGTATGTAAGCTCTGGTGTGAACACAAGGGAATTCTTTATACCCGACATTATGACCGCAAAGATTGAAATATCTACTTTTTAGGCAGAAGTGACACATTTCTCCTTAAAGTACAGTTTATATCAGTTTATTTGAAAATAGCAGGTCTATGCCTTTCAGGGTCAGTCAGGAAACTGCAGGAGATCAGACTGTAGCAGCTTGTGTTTGTGGCTGTGGGTTTTTCCAGAGTAATAACTAAAAAACTAAAAAAAAACACTGGTGTTATCATTTAAATATGATCCACTCACTACCAGGGAGAAAGTATAACTCATTTCAAAATTTCTGCCTGGGATTAACTCTCAGAAAATGACTGAAATGAGATTACAGCTGGCATGGCTCTCCCTGATATACATCAGATCTGCTTAAATTACTGCAGGCATGAAGCTGCACAGGCCAGACCAGTGGCCTCAGTCAACCCCTCTGCCTGGGTGTGGGCAATAAGGAGGTTAGGACAGGAAGTAGGAGGGGGAAGAGAAGACTGATGGAGACGGAAGAGAGGATAAAAGTATAAGCAGAGTGGAGAGAGGGGGAAGACTTGGGATTTATGAGAGAACAGAGGAGATGTGAAAGAAGTAAAAGGCTAGAAAGAGGCTCGCAGATGGGAGACTCTTAACAGACAGTAGAACGTGAAAGGCAAGGATCACGTGACCAATGAGGGTAGCCGAGCAGGCACTACTATCAGCAAGCTAATTTGCGAGCATGTTTTCACTTCTGGCTGTTTGCGCAAGACCACAAAGACTCTGGGCTTGATTGTGACCAGTGGGACTCACTTGTTGTCCCGCTTAAAAAAAGCTTTTTCATTTTCCAACACCACTTAGATAAGTGATTAGAGATTGCTGGCTGCAGTAACATCATGAGTCACAAAACAACAACAAGGTTTGTGACTCACAACAAGCATGTCCTAGCCATGTTCATCATTTTTGAGTCTCCCCTGGAAACAGGTTTTGGGTATTTGCAGCTGTTTGGTTATCTGTTTTCGCATGTCTGTCCGTGGTTGTGTTTTCTGCATAATTCTTTCCCAAAGCTGCGCACGTGTAGTCAAATGTTTTCTTAATTTGCTCGTGTTTTGTCCATTTGCATTTTTTTTCTGAAGTTGAGTGCGTTGAGCTCTCAGTTTGCTCCCATAATAAAATGAAGATTACATTTGTGGTCTGATAATTAATATGGCTTTGAGCTGTGCCCTCATTCTTCATTATCTTACATTTCCCTAGATATTATGAATAGATCTGGTGGAAGTCTGTAGCTGGGCGACTGATTAAATAAATAGTTTTGCTGGAAAAATTCTGTTTTAATAGATTTTATACATGGCTTGATGTCACAGTAGAGCATGCACCATACAAAAACCTCTAAAAACAATGTAACTATAATCTCATGATCATCATTGCGCAAAACCTGCTCGCCTGAACTGAACAAAGGTGAAAGAAACAAACGTAGCTGCTTGATTAGGATGGTTTTACAAATTACTCAATCACTGTGTACCTTTGTCTAAAGTACAAGCAGATGCGCTTACTCGGCTACCATAAACTAGCTTACTGACGTCTTTGGCTCTCTCTGTCAGTCACCTGACCCTTGCCCTGATGGGGCGGAGCAGTCCCCTTGAGTTTTCACTCCTGGGAATAGATACAGGTTGGCTGAAGCCATTTGTTTCATAGCTCTGTTCACATTTCGTAGCCAACAGTAAATGGTAAGAACAGTTTTCCATTTTGTTTGTGACCATTTCTGGTATAAAGGTAAAGCTTACGGTGCTTTGCTTTAGCTTTCAGTATTCTTACTTCAGTAACAAGACGAGGAATGGACTGGGAAAAGGAGCATAATGTGGTTATATAGAGACAACTTGACCATCTGAAAGCACACTGTCTGAGATAAACTCAATTAAGAAAAGAATAGCATCTTCAGCCTGAACACAGCCTGTCTAATAGCAGTTGTAAAAACCCAGTCAAAACAATGTGAATTTCCTGGCTGTCCTGTGGGTGGTGGTCGTATTATTCCAGCTGATTTGTGTTACATTACACTGGACTAGTATTAACTCTGGTTTGTCTGTGCATCTTTGATTAGAGGGAATTAAAATGGAGATTGCTGTGTCAGCTAAGATAACGCAGCTATTAGAGATTATTGATTAGACGTTGTTCCTCTTTACACCGGGACAGCCCATATCATCATGAGGACTATCATCTGAGTGGGCCAGCTGCTAGCAGTACACAATCGTTACCATAGGGACGGTGTCCAGTAGGGAGACAGCTGTGGCCTTTTAGCAGCAGCCACACAGCATACAGAAGGTCATTCCTCACCTAAGGTACCTTTCTTCGACTGTCCGTCACAGATTGTTTCCAGGCAACCGGTCTAAAGCTTTGTGTTCCTCCTCTTTTTTCTAGGAAGCAGTTCACCTTCTCAGTATTTTCTCTTGCCATTTAGGAAGTAAAAAGACAAACGAATCGAAAGAAAAGGCAAAGACACAATAATCTAGCTGAGGTGCTCCATGAAATTCATTCTCAAGGATACAACAGGGATTACATGTAACATTGCAAGGTAGCAGATTTTCAGGTGTTTAGTAAGCAGCCTGATCTAGCACCCTCATCTCACAATACAGCAGCAGAATAGGTTCCCTGATCTGGGTGTGGTCACTCTTTCCTCAAAAAAGCACATGAAAAGAGTCCAGCCTTAATGGCCGTCCACACCAAAAACGTTCAATATAACCACAATTATAGCGATAACGATGTGAGCATCCACACTGATGAACGATAACGTTCAAAGCTCGAAAAACAGCTCCAGCTGTGTCAACAGCTTTCGGAAAGTGGATACTAATGACCTGTTACTGCTGTACGTTACACAAACAAAGAGAAACATACAAAACAAAACAAGAAGAGGCACATGGTTTTATGAAATTCTGCACAGATAAGAGGAGAGGATGTGAGGAGAAGACAACATTCTGTTACGAGAGAGGTTGTCTCAAACGTCAGAGATCAGCACCAAAATGTGTAATTGCAGCCTGATTTTTAGAAGCATTTGATAAGTTATTTACTAAATGCCATCGATTTGCTTACTTAAAATAGAAACCAATGATATGAGGATTCCTGCGACATTATTTCATAGAAAAATGTCCCCAAAATAAAGCTAATTGATGCCCAGTAAATTCAGATGGATTTCAATTGGCTGTCAGTGTTTATAGCCTTCATCCAATCGCTCTGAAAGTGATCCCAAACATACTGTCGTTGGCATAAGTTGAGGTGTGGACCCTGCCGTTGAATTGACAAAACTGGCATGCAAGCTTTTTTTCTCAAACTAAACTAACTTCAAACTAATTCTTGGGAGGGACCCAGGCTGCAGATACCACATTGGATTTGAATCAAATACCCAACTACGCAGTCTGTACTAGGATGAGGACCATGTACAGTCAACCAGAATGTGCCTGTCAGCGCCAGCACACAAACTGGGACGTGAAGTTAACTTTGAGCATGCTAGCTATGGCTGCCAGTACATTTAGATGCATTTAGAAAATAGCGATATGTGATACACCTATTATCACTCTGTGCAACAGAGAAGCCTGCTATGTCATGCCGTAAAGTTGACATTAAAGAGCCTTGAAAGCCAGGAAAGGAGGCTCGATAACAAACTAACTAACTAGCTCACCAGCCATCTGGTACCAGCAATCTCTTGATCTTATATCTTCAAGTGTTTCGTCCGGATCTACTACAAGTCCTCTTCTGACCATCACCCTCTACATTTCACGCAGCTGTGAAAAATGAATTATCAAAAGCTGTTTACAAAATGTAGATAATTCTTCAGCGATATTTTACCTCATTTAATGGTAGAAATGACATAAATTATGGTGGTGATACTCCGCCATCTTTCCTATTCTTTCAGTACCCTCAGTAAGCCTGCAGTATATCTGCATGAGCAAATATGCGAGAGTGAGGAAGCTCTCATGACTGAGCTTCTCTTAGTCTGACTGATCCATAGCTGAATCTGTCTTTGCATGAATGACCATGATGCAGTGTGTGATAGTGTAGCTGTCAGCAGTGACAGCAGAAAGACTGCCAGGCACCCAGCTGGACTACCTCCAACAATTTCTTCCTGTATATAAAAAAAACACATAAACACACACACACACACATAGAGACATACATGATTACATAACATTATTGAGTTATGTTGCTGACTACTGCATGTTAGCTGTTATGACAGCGGGCCAAGGGTTCTTCCACTGGGCAGGCTGCCATATATTTCACTATTTGAATAGAAAGGTGTTGCATTATGATAAAAAAGAATTTAAAAAGTTAAAACTCTGCTGTTTTATAAGGGAATTAACAGCTCATATAGTGAAAAGAGTTTCCAGTGGTTCCTGGGAAAGACTTACATACGATGGTTCTAGTTATATCCCATTTTCATATATGGAGGCAACAAATGGGAGACTATAGCAAATTATCCGGGTTTCAGTCGGCATTGGTTTTTCAAATATGAATTCATGTATGCTTCTTTACAAATAGATGAGGAGAAGGTGACAATGCTCTCAATCACAAGCCAAATGAGAGGTGTGACAGCCGGAGAGCTACTCTGAACTGAAACATTATCAATGAGACATTTGTAAATGCACACCATAGCATACAGGTTTCACCCCATTTTACTTAGACTCATATCAAGCCATTGATGCCTTTAACAGAAGCAGCCATTATGCTCTGTCAGTTCCTCTCTGACAGTCTGTCCACACTCCTGCAAATGGGCGTGTTGCCAAGACAACGGCTCACACACCTTGCCATCTGAGACCACCTGGGGGAGGCCTCCAAAGGACAAATTCACTAAATACACAAATGCATGCGTGAACATACAGTTCAAACAAAAATATACGTGGCCCCATACGCACACACGGACACACACACACACGGACACATGCACAATAGACACCAAACCGCACGCCCCTCCTTATCTATTTTACACCACATTGCACACGCTCACGTCTGCATAACTAAGACCAAACAGAGGGAGTATATGTGCACAGGGCCATGCGAGTCACCCTGCTATACACAGCTGCGTCCTTGAGGAATAAAAGCTGCAACATGGACTAGAGTACAGTGTTTACACTCTCTCTATATACATACAGTATGTAAGAGGAATAATAACAACTTAATAGTTAAATTAATAATAAATCTATGTATATTGTACTTATTTGCTGGCATCCGAGAAAAACAGACTGGCATCCTACCAGTTTCCTGTACTGCTGTTTCTCTTGGCGAAGCGTGGCTAACTCAAGCTTCAGAGCTCGGTTTCTCTCCTCCAGCAATCGGAAGCGGGTCACATTGTAGACTGAGTTTCCCGTCGCCGGCTGGGAAGAAAGTTCATACCTTAACTGCAAAAAATAAACAAAAAGGAAAAATAAAGATGAGGAAAAATTACCAATATTAGACATTTATGCTACTTTTATTATTATTAGTTGTTGTTATACTATACCATAGCAAATTTTGAAAAGAGTTCAATGTTAAAGTTTTCCATTGATATGTCTGCTGCCTACCAACAACCTGTTCCCAACACTGCAGGTTGAGGTCGGTAGGTGGCATTGCATGAAACACAATTCCAACAGGAGGGTAAGATTACTTGACTGGGGAACAGACTTCGGCACGTATCTTCTATCATGTCAATTACAGGAACAGTGATAAAAAGTTTGGGTAGGCCCCAGAAGATTTCACAATTTCAAAATGGGCAGTATCCTTCTTAAGTTTGGGAATGGCTGCTCAAGATAAATGGAAAAAAGTCAGAGGATTACCAAAATAAGGATTCATCATCTTGGCACCATGTATAGCAAATCGGCACCAGAAAACACAGCAATCCATCCATCCAATAGTTGTTCAGATAATTCAGTCTGGACCAAAGCGGTGGAGCTTCCAACAGACCAACAGATGGAAAATAAAAATCATACATGTAGAGAAAATAACCACTGTATTAACACCAGTTATTAAAAAAAAGGGACATAGGGCTACTGTCAATCTTGCTTATAGTGATGTACTCTGGCTTTAGTTCCATCCCCTGGGGTCAGTCACAGGAAAAGGATTACCAGGCCTGAAAATGAAGCGGCTACTGCAACAGGTTTGGAGGCTCAGCAGGATTTGCCAGTCAGTGTTTTTCTCCTTAGAAATTTTCTTGATGGGATTGAACCCTCCATGGAAATACACTGCATATCTGTAATAGGCAGGCTGGAAGCTTCTCTCGAGCTCTGAGAATAGTTCCCTGTATTGCTCACTGAGTTTCCCCGCACGCCAGACATCAATTTGTACAATTTGACGGCACTTTTTTAAGTTCACAGTTGTCTTGTTTTGGAATGGGACTGCTCTGCTGTCAATCTTGCACTTTTCAAAGTTTCCAATCACTTTGAGGCCACCAGAGGGGTTGTAGATGACAGAGGAAGTGAGCAGCTGTTTGGCTGAGGTAAGGGGGAAAGTTGGATGTAAACTCTGCCTGTGCCTCCTGAAATTGACAACCCTCCAAGGATAGGATAAGCATGCCCTTTGCTCTGTTTTGTGTCAGAGGAAATAACTCTTCCTTATGAGTTAATCTAAAAATGGATTTTATGCTCCAGTCTTTCTACTTTGAGTAATATAAATGTATGAAATAGGGACATTTTGGAGAGCTAAATGGGGTGTCGTCTTCCCGTTTGCCTTCTGAAAAAGCACACTTAGCCAGCCTAGCCACTCCAATACTACCGCTGCTATAAAAGGAAAACATCACCAACATAGACAAAAGAAACCTATGGTGCATTAATCTGAAGCCTGTTCTCTTTTTTCCAAAAATAAGGAAGAGGTGAAAATGCTGTCCCATTGTTCTCTCCGAGCACTCTTTCCTTCGACGAACCCCTGACAGATCAACCACCAGATGGTTCAGCTTATATTATTCTAATATATCAATTAGCATGTTACCACAGCATTTGGTATCTTGTCCAGTAATACAAGATAAATCGCACACACAGAGATACACAGCAACCAGATCCCCTGACTGCTTGCCAGGCTATCATCCTCCAAAAACAAACACTAAAAACAAAGTTGCAGGCAATATGTCAGTCTTCACGGACAGCCAAAGCTACTAAAGCCAGTGTGATGGACCTGCCAAGTAGACAGAAAGACAGCCAGATCCACCTGCTAATACAGCAGACCTGCCAAGCAAACAAGCCTACAGATAGACCCACCAGTGTAATATGGTGGACTTTTCCAAGAACAGACAGAGAGGCAGATAAACCTGCCAGCCAGCACTGAGGGTTTCCAAACAGACAGACAGACTAACACATTCAGTCAGCTTATTTAGAGCGAGATATTAGGCCATATGGACATCCATGGGAGAACTGATTTCTGGGCTTGTTCCGATACCAGTATCAGAAGTCCCTCCTGAAAGGCTAAAATCCCTTACAGAACAAACTTAAAGTAGAATGTAATATAACAAAAATGCATTTTAAAAGAATCCACATATGTGTGACAGTACATGCCAATATATTGTCATTTTGCTTCAACAATGCCAGGTCCAAACACCTGATTGAGACATGATAGGGACAGTCCCCAAAGCACTCATCACCAGCAGACAACAAAGGCTGCGACTGCAACTAGTCCCGGGTCAGCTGGCCACAGTTGTGCTGTCCACTTGGGAGACATCATTCTTGTACCGAGGGAGCTGCCAAAGTTGCTGTGACAGGAGCTGCGTCAGAGTTGGTAATCATGACGCACTCGTTCACTCAGGGGCCACAGAAAAATACTGACAACATCCCCTGCTAAATGGCCAGGAGGGGAGGAATTAAAAACACAGCGAAAGGTGCAGAGAAACAATGTCGGCCGTGGCATCCACTTCCAGAGCTGTGTCGTCTCACACACAGCATCACGTGTTAGTTAGTTCATTTATCCAGTCATTATATGATGTAACAGTGCTTATTTTCTCTTTGTTTTCCATAGGACGATCTACAACATTAATGAAGATGACCAGAGGATAAATACACCTGGCCAATAAAACAAAAGTACCACTGACATATTATCATGATACATTTTTAAGCTCTAAGGCCCAACCCTTGCATAAGATACCAAAAAATATAAATACTGTATGAATAAGCAGATTGAGAATGTGTGGAAAAGATGAGATGGGATCAAAGCTTTCATTAGCAGAGAAGAAACTGCACATTAGGCAGTCTCACAAAGAATGAAAGCAAGAAGACCCGGCGGCAGTCACCTTGAGACTCTCCACATCAAACAAAAGATTTTCCTTTGTGTATGCGTTTAATATTAGGTTTTTCTCATCCTTTTCATATTCATCACAGTGGGACAAGCACATACAAACAAAGAATGATAATCATTTCGAGGTGCCTGTCTACATCCGTTCCAACGTCTCATAAGTTGCTCTTACCCAGTGTTGTCAAGCACTTTATTGAAAAACGGCTTGTTCCCTCTTTTATTTCTCTCTGCTTTATTGAATAAAACCAGTGTCAGTTGGCAGGGGTCCATTCCAACAGGTCAGTCACTGGTAAATGACTGGCTGAGCTATAAATGCAGTTTTGACTGGAAGGAAACAGGGCTGAGACAGCATAATTGAGGTTCATGGACACATTCCTGGAAAAAGACCAGATAAAATACTACGAAGATAAGTTTCTACACCAAATTATTTATCCCTGTGAAAGCAACATCAGCTGTAGAAACATATTTCCCACTAACAGGAAAATCTCAAACTTCATTTCTGTGAATCGTCCAACCTGCACAACACTGTCGACAACACCAACGACGGGTACACTGTGAACGGATTATCCATTTAAAACTGACGCACAACTGGAGGCCGGGGTAACTGTTTATTAAGCAAAGCAGATAATGTGGGTAGCTATTAAGATGTTACAGCATATAATTATGTAATAGGGGCTTTTTACTACTTTATGCCGGCGTGCTTTTGCAGTAATTAATAGCTACAGATAGCTTTTAATTCATCATGACACCAAGAAATGCTATGTGTGTCTTCATTCAGCGTTCACTTAATAAAACCATTGTTTTCTGGGGTGTTTCAGGCATTTCTGATATATGGTGGAGGGACACAGGAGAATGGATTAGGGAAGCAGCATGTGGTGGCTGGACCTGCACCAAGGGCAGTGTGGTGGTTAAGTGGTGTGTGCTCAGCCAACCGAGCCACCAGGATACCCCAACGTAATCTAATTCTGACTGGGGATGATTTAAATAGATTGTCACATCGCCATCTGGTGTGTGAGTGGAATACTTGCATCAGTGCTGCCTGATGCAGTCAGCTGTGGATGTACAACTATTGACATACCATTAAACAGATTTTTTTTAAAAGAGAAAGTCAGTCTGTTCAAACCTATTAGGCTACTCTTGTACAGCATAAATGCTGTTGTGAATGTGTTTCACTTGGAGAGGGAGCGCTATAAATCGAGGGATTTCACTACCATTCACAAACACTTCGTCGCTGCTCCTCATAAAGGGAATACATTATCTTATCTTACGCTTCCCAGAGTGTATTTTAATTCTCTTTGATTCACAGCAGCTACAGCAGCATCCAGTGTGTCGTTTAAGTGTTTTGAGATTGAGAGAATCAACAGTATCAAACAATCCCAAAAAAGGAAGGACTGAGACTATACATACATGTACGATACAGATAATGTTAATTACCCTACCTTAAAGGCAGTAACCCCTTTGTCCCAAAATGACTCTCCTCCCTTCCTGTCACATCACAAGCCGGCGGTGTAGGCGGAGGTGACGCGTCCGTGTGTGTGCACGTGTATGCTGGTGTATACCCAATCTGCAGCTTTAATAGCTTGCCTAGTCTGAGCGCCACTGTAACAGGCTGGATGTCTCACCATATCAGTGAAAGCAAAAACAGCTACAGTGCCTTGGCACTCTCTCTCTCTCTCTCACACACACACACACACACACACACACATACACACACACACACTCAGTCCCATCCCTGAAGCTGTTAACGCTTCCTCTCGCGCTCTCTGCTCCGTCCTCCAGTTGCGCTTTAAAAATGCCCCCTCTCTTCTGTTTCACTCTGTCTCACTCATACGCAGACGTGTATGACCTCTGACTGACCAAAAACAACGTCACACACGCAAAAAAAGAAAAGAGAAAAAAAAGGCATGCATGGCAGCTTTTTTTTAAATAAATCTGTTGAGCAGTGATGTGTAAATCATTACATCATAGATGAGCAGATCATGGTCCAGCAGCCCTGTCTCTCCTCTATCTTAAGTTCTTACAGGCAGAAGATAATTATTTTTTTTGTTTGTTTGTTTTTTAATGATCCATACCATATCTCACTATAGTCCAGTCCTTAGGTGTGTCCTTGTTATTACTACTTGTAACTTTTATCAAATCAAGCATCAAATCTAATCTAACTGAACAGACCTCGGATACAACCATCCCTTTGCTCTCTTCACCTCCTCTAAACCCCTGATCAGAGGACTCAAATTAAATCAATGTGGTGTTTTTCCGTGAGGCTGCATCAGCAGCATGCACTCATCGTCTTCTGCCGATAGCTGCTCACTGCTTCAACACTGAGATGGATGCACAGGGCAGAGGAGAGGACAAAAAGAAAGAGACACTAAGTGTGCGTGAGTGAGAAGAAAACGCAGAACGTACGCGCTGTTCCACTCTGTTGCCTAGCAACACTTGCTCACTGTCTGTTCCCGTCCTCGCTGTGGACACATTACTCTCGTACTGGTTTTCAGGCATGACATGGAGCCCTGTGACAGCAGGGTTCAGAAACAGATGGAAAGTGGATTAGGCAGAAATATGCAACGACCCCTTTAAATATGCAAATAGCTGAAGGCGATGTGTCATTTAGCTACTCCAAACAAGCTGCTACGCTTAGACCACGTCATGGCCAGGCTGCTGTCTCAACTTGGTGGATTTTTAACGTTGAAATATGCTTTCAGAAGTATGATGTCCTCCTCTGGACAAAGTAATGACAGAAGAGATCCAAACACCTAAGATGGTGTGACTGACGGTTGAACACCGTCTTTACACCTGGTGACACATGATGACACACTGTTTTCCAGGAAGCTAACAAATTAGATTTTTTTAATAGAAATAGAAAATGGGGCTGCGTTGTTACAGTAAATGTGTATAATACATAACAGAAAATGTGGCAAAAACATGGAAGTTATTTGACTCGTTGCCATGCCTGTTGCCATCAAAGCTCCCAAAAACAGAACAGCAGACAGGTGTACATTTGTTACAGTCGGATGACGTAAAAGATTATTGAAAACAAGGGATTTGTGGTCAAAAACACAAAACTCTCTACCTTACAAATGTCATGACTGGAGGAGCATGAATGAGATTAAATAACATGCAGCAATGATTGGGCTGAAAAGCAAACGTGGATGTTGAGATCACGCATAATTTTGTTGCTCTTTGTCATGGCATGTTTGGGGAAAATCTTAAATAGACTACTTGCTGTGCTTGCAAACAGACCTTCATAATAGGCAAACATCTAAATTATTTCCAGTAATTTTAGCAATTACGTTTTACTATGTGTGCAGGCCAAAATATTTGGTCAAAGTTTGAGACATCACAATTAAAGCCATTGCACAGACCTAATCCTTTGGAGGGGATGTATCACAAACTATAACAGTAACCGTGTCATCATAACTCTAAAAATAGAGAGCCGAAGTCACGCCACTTTCTGTGGACCTTATTTCAGAAAAAATATATATGGCAGGGAATGGAGAAAGACAGAGACGATGAAGAGACGATGTAGTTCACTGAGCCCAGATGATATTTTACTGTCTTTACGACAAACAGCGACTATATTGACTTGAAAAATTACCTTTTTAATTCACAAACATCGTATATGTGATAAAAATATATAGATAAAAATCAATTTATCTCTCCGCATTGACTACTGTACAACTTTTTTTCCAATAAGGTCCCATGAGGTGCAATGGAAGGGACGTGACTTCGGCTCATTATAGTTATCTAATGTTACGTCATAATAGGGTTGTCAAAAGTGTTAATACTTTGGTACTCAATAAGTGTTTAAAACGATACAATAACCACATCAAAAGTACCAAAGTTTGTTTTTTTTAAAAAAAAGATCTACAGTCAGATTTTATTACCAAAGACTGCCAATATTAACAAATGTGTTGGTATGTGTTCAGTTAGTTTTTCTGTATTTCCGCTGGTTTAAAGAAAGAAAGAAAAAAATCCTATTTTATGTGCCTTTGACTTTCTTTTTGCTGTGGTATCGAAAGAGGTATTGAGCATCAATTTGTTGTAGTAGTATTGTATCAAAGTTTAATATTCTGGTACTGTCACAACCTTACTTCACAATAATGTGCAATGAAGATCTGTCAGATTATGTGAAGCAATCCTTTTTATTCTCAGGACAGTCCATATATTTGGTGCTTTATCCCCAGATTTGATCTTCTTCAAGTAGACTAATAACTGGAGGTCTGTTTTATGCTTGTAACAAGATGATCATAGCTAGTAGGAAAACAAGTTTGATGGTAGGTGTAGTAGTAGTAACAGGCCCACAGTATGTGGTACCACAGTACCTTGGCCTTGGCGTGCAGGTGGTGATGGTGTATGTTTCTGGCTGCGATCATGGCCAGCTGTCTCTGGATCCACTGTAGCTCCATCTGAGACTGCCTCAGCAGCTCCTCCACATGAACACTGGATGTGTGATCCCGCATTATCACCTGCAAAAACCCACACAACCAGATTACACATACTGCAAACATCACACTGTCCTCACACCTCCATACAAGCATACGCTTACTGAGCCACACACACTGAAGGAAAACAATCAATCTGCAAGAAGATGGATACACAGAAGAATATGCACACATAACACTCAGTACTCATAAGAAGTATGTTATCATTCTGGCAGGTAGCCATATTTATTTGGGTTATTTAGGTACCTTTTCTATTTGAGTGTTTCTACTTTAGTTCCACTAAATGTAATTTTTACAAAGCTCCTGAACTTTTACACGTACTTTGTAGAATAAAATACATATGAGTAAGAATGAGTTTTCATGAGTAATACTCTTTACACTAACTACATCTACCTCTGCATTCTACTATGTCATTTTTTTCTGCCTCTCCTGTGCCCTTTTATTTCAGGAGGCTGCCATCCAAAACTATATGTGACAAATCCTTTAGCAAAAAAGCTTTAATGTATGAGTCAGGCATGATTTCAAGAAGAAAATAACAAAGTGCACATGTTGGACAGTTGTTACAAAAGCAAAGTAGATCATGTAGAAAATAACTTTTAAAGTAAAATCTGTTGTTTTGACCTGAAACAAATCTATTTTAATGAAGCAATAAAAAAAGGTGCGACTGCATTTAGAAAGGCTATAATACATAGAGAAGAATACATGGCATATTGCATATACACAGCACTAGCAAACAGTTTCTTGGCACTTACTGTACAAATCCTTCATCTTCTTTCATTAAAAATCACATAACCTGCTTGTTACTGTAAGTACATAATCAATCCCTGACAGCAAACATTTCCAATTTAACACTGCCGCCCCCTGCTTCAGTACGTCTACATGTATTTGTGGCTGCGGACTGGTATGATTGATATATACATGTGTGTGCCCATGTGCATGTGTATTAGTGTGTTCAGTGAGAGAGAGAGAGAGAGAGAGAGAGGAAGCTCCACTCAGTTACATAAGAGAGGATTAATGTAATCACAGCAACACAATGACAGGGGCGCGCGTGTAGAAAACATCAGCTTTTATCAGTCGGTGCTAAATCCCCATCTACGTTGTCCTGTTTTGTACCTTTGCTCAAATACACACGCTCACACATACACAGGAATACTGTATTCACAGTAAGTACTATACACTGACACATGGAAGGTTAAGAAGGTTAATGCTGCTTGTACCTCAGAGGATTTTACTTAAATCTGCCTGCTGCATCATAATAAATACTCCAAAAGCTGATTTTAGTCATCTGTTTTCTGTCTTTAACACTCATGCACTTTTTGTAATAAACCAAGAAAAACTGCAAGATCGTAAGTAACTGTAACTGTAAGTAAATGAACCATTTTTGATTAGAGATACTCAAAAAGTGGCGTGCTTTTTGGGATGCTGTCAGCAGCAAAGTGGTAATAATTAATGGACAACAAACAAGTAATTTGTTTTCACACTCGTTTTTTCTTCGAGGCAAAAGGGGGAAAAAAACTGTAGGATAAATAAGCTCACTCTTTCGCTGTCTCTCTAAGAGCCCCAGCCAAATGCTCAAACAGCTTCTCCGTGCTGACTCACCTTGGACAGCTTCTATTTCCTCGCAGGGGGACTGGAGGAGGAGGACAGACAACAAACAACAACAACACCGACACAGAAAGCTCAGGAGTCCTGTAGATTTATGCAGAGATGTCCCATCCTGCCAAGCCCTCTATCAACCTGCAGTGCAAAGCATCTCTCGCACAGATTTATCAAAGTGAGAGGAGAGAGCCGTGCCTACGTCATTATCCAGGCCTGAATGGGGGTTTTCATTTGCTATCAACCTATTAATTTATCTATCATCCCATCACTGAGATTGGCGTCATGATATTGCTGCTTTCTTTTAGATTTTAGATGTCTCAGGAACAAGTGGAGTTCATCAATGGGTTATCTGCATTATTTTAAACAAAAGAAAAAGAAAATTGTTTCACTATAGTAGCTGTGAATGATTTTGGAGCCGTCCTTCATATGTGTCTAAAGCTTTTCAGGTGTGCACTTTGAGTTTCAGCAAGGACAAAAACTGACAGAAATGACAAAAAAACAGCAGGGATAGACTGATTAACAGAGCCAATATTCAGCAATTTTCCGATTTTCTGTATCAGTGTCTTTGGGTGCCAACATACAATACTTTGGCTCTGATGCTGCATTCTTTCTCTGTCTGTAATCACCTCTCTGTGGTCTCACTCAGCGTCAGCACACCACTCCATCTAAGTGGTAAAACGTCACAAGTAATAGCCAAACAACACTAAATCATTTGAATAAGCAAAGTAACTAGTAACTAACTAATTAGCAGAAAATGGAAATACTGAAGTAAAACACCTCAAAACTGTACTTGGGTAAAATGCAGTTATAATACTCTGTTACAGGTAAAAGTCAGGAATTTAAATGTTTACTCTACTAGCAGAATGGCATATTTCAGAATAATGCATATTATATTTTTGGATTCTGGTTATTGATGCATCGATGTGTTCATCACTTTAATGTTGAAGCTGGTAAAGGTGGTTTAAGTACTTTATATAGTTTATCTGCTTGGTTGTGAATTTCTCCTCGGATCAATCAAGTTTCATCTTTATCCGTAATACTACATCATGATTTATTTGTTGGTTATTACCTAAAAATCTGCAAAGTCACTAGCAACTAAAGCTGTCAAATAAATGTAGTGGAGTAATAGGATTAAGTATTAGAAAATGGAAGTACATTGGTAAAGTACAAGTACCTCAAAACTGTACTTAAGTACAGTACTTGAATATATGTACTTAAGTTACTATCCACCACTGACAATACTATACTGTCACAAACACATTTAAAAGATTATTACCCATCCAAGTGATGCTCTTGAGTTTCTCTCATCCTCTTCACTGTGCTCCTCTGCTTTGGTGGCTTCTCACCTCCCCGGGTTTGGCAAACTCTGGTGCCATGTGTCCTCCTTGTAATCCTCAACAATAATCCTTTCAAAAATTTCACACATAAACAGTCTGAAATTTAACAGCAGAAGCTCACAGGCACTCTCACTGCACCATAGCTTCAGATGTGTTTTGCTCCTTAGCTCTTGTGTCTCTAAACATATTCCTGACAGCTTCTCTCTAATGTGACTTGCTCTTTTCAAACAGAAGTCAGTTATGATTCAGAATTTTCTCTCACAGCCTTCTTGTACCCAAGGCTGCCTGCTGTGCGGCCATATGGCACACCCATCAGGAAGACGGGGTTATAAACAGGAGATGGAAAAGAACATTTAAGGCTAACCTCTCACCTGTTATGGAGAACTGGCCTGGTGACGCTGTTCGCCGACAGCATTCTTCATGGCTTCAAAGGTTAGCATGATGCTATCTGCTAAAAGCTAACGTCTATAGTGCATAAGACAGTGTGGACATCCATGGTGTGTCCACACAGGTGTCTTCAGTCTTAACGCCATAATAAAGTATCTCCTGTGTGTTTCCTCCACCTGTTTGGGCGGGAACCACCGCCTGTTTGGTGACGTCACATCAAGCGCATTCCACCTGTTACTTTTGTTTTGATTGTTGTCAATAAAGTTGAATGGAAAAAAAATGTGCTTAGTAGAAACAGAGCTGTATCAATCATGAGCTTCAGAAAAGGTTTTTTTATTGATGTACAATACATATCAACGCCAACATGGAGAAAAACATGATAACATAACTCCAGAGCTAGCTGGTCTGGAAGAGTCTGTCCATACTTTCAGGTGAACTGGTCCCAGAAATGTATCCCACACTGAGAATGTGGTTTCCTGTTTTTATTTGTTTCAATCCAGACAGAAATGCTGCCCTAACACATCTCCCCCTCCTCTTAGCAACTGCGTCGCAGTTTCAAACTCCAGTGGGATGCTTTTCATCTGTGACGGCTTCAGGTCTCTCTCCATCAGCTGGGGAGAAGAGCATGAGACACGCGGGTATGAGCATTATTAGAGTTAACTTCCATTTAGTTTATTTTTACATTTAAACCAGTAAAGAGATACTAAGATTGAAAGTGTCGCATCACCTCAAATGTAGTTATCTCCAGCACCTCGCTGATGTCTTCCTCTTGTTCTGGCAGGGGCTTGTTGATCATCATCGCAGCTTTGGCCACATCTGGATGGTGATGTTTCTGCAGTGTCTGCAGGATAGAGGGAAAAAGAGTACACCTTACATATACTTACTTCCATTATGTTAGGCTTTGTAATATTCCTTCAACTCGTTTCCTAATCAACGTGACAGAAACCTTGGCTAACGTTAGTCACAGTTGTAGTCGGTGCCATGGATGATTCATTTGAGAACCGATCGAACGATCACATGCTGTACACACCTTAATCTCCCACAAGCTGCTTTCTAAGGCACGGCACTCAACAGGATCCTCTTCATCCATTAGATACGGGTCCTCCAAAGGCTCTGTGATAATGAATAGACACATACATCAACATACAGTATATCCAAATATCCCTTACTAACTGTCGTAAATATTACAGTGACTCGGACAGGGAATCAAAAAACCCCTGACATTTTGAACGGTCAGAAAATGTTAAGAAATGTATAATCATAAACAGTAGAGTGACCGACACTCACCATCTTCTGTGCTGGGCTTGTGTATAAGGATTCTGCAGGATGGGTGGCGACGGATCAGGTTGTAGATGAAAGGCAGCACGATGAGGAGGGCTGTGGACGGCGCTGTGAGGGCCAAGCGAGCAAGGCGTTTGGCAAACGCAGCCACTAAGTACACTGGCAGGTGACTGGAGGAAAGCACAAACACATACAGCATTTATGTTAGTAATATACTGTATGCTTTTGATTTTTAATGGTCATTATCTTGAATAGTCAGAAGAAATGTATTGCTTTGACAGTTCAAATATCCCAGATAGTCTCCCCAGTTGGACTCATCAGTGGCTAGCAAACACTCCAAGAGTACAGATGCAGACGTGATAATCTGAGACAAACATCATCTCTTAGTGACGCACAAATAATCTCACCTGGAGCTAAGGAAGATGTTCGCTAGGTGGAAAAATCGTGCTCTGTACTTCACGTGGAAAACAGAAGGCTCAAGCAGATTATACAACTTCTTGTAGAAATCTGGGTAATCTCTGCAAAAACACACACAACATACAGGTTACATTTTATATGATTCAAAAACATTTTGCAGTCTATTGTTCTTTGTAGATTCAGAATGATCCCCGATTTTGTGTTCAAATGTCTGCCTTTTTTTCTCCATTCTTTTTTCATATGATACTCACAGGTTGTGTTGATGTATGAGAACAAAAAGGCCATTGAGGGCAAGCAGGCTGATAGCTCCACCTGTTCAACAAACACATGACAAAATGCCACATCCTGATTACCAGCAGTAACCAATACGAATAATACATCTGAGAGACCCGCCACTATGGCAACTTCGTTCCTCATTCTTTGACTCTCTCCTTGAAGTTTTGGTGCCGGGCAACCAAATAAAGGCACCATTACTTTGAACAAAATTACGCATTTTTCTGGAAGTGCACAACTCAACAAAATATATAACAAATGGTCTAATCATTTTAATGCAGAAATGTTATATATCATATCTTCAAAGTAGTCACTGAGTACAGTCGCATCTTACCAACTTCATAAGCAGCAGTCAAGAAGTCAATCATCAGTGTGGGTTTACTCATGTGGGGCAAAATGGAGTCATGGAGGATCACCAGGACCTTTTTATACATGTTGCTTGGCAGCTACAACAGAGAGATGAGAAATTAATGACACACAGTGCACATTGTCAGATGTGTACATTTAGATTGTAGAATATTATTTAGCATAAAGAAAACTATTGAAGTAATCAAGATTTTGTCAATACCTTATACTTGAGAAAGCCCAGCCACATCCTCTCAAAGACACGCTTGTGTTCCTGTAATGAGGCAACGTGTTTAAAACTGTATCTGGGAAACATTTCAGTTGCAAGCAGAAACGTGAATGCTTGATGACAAATATTTTTTACTTACAATCAGTTTAGCAGCTTTCCAGTCCTCATGCTTGGCTGAAAAACAATACATCACATTCATTTACAAAAAAGAAAACCCACACAGTGACAGTTCAGCACAGCAAAAATAAACTCAAAAAGCTCATCCCACCTTCCTGTTTGACCATAAAGTTGGTGAGCTCTGACTCCTTGCTTGGCACACTGATGTTGGACATGAGGGTGAACACATTGCTCTGATAAATTGGCACCACAGCCTTAAAGGAACAAGACAAGGAAACACTATTCAGTACACCAAGTACTGTTCACAAACTGCATCTAAAGAGTGACAAAGAAATCATTACAGCAGATGAGCCCAAAACTGAACAGATTTCTCCTACCCCTTTGTTTTTGTCCATGACTTTGCCCACATTCTCCCGGACAGAGCTCATGACATAATAGCGTACATCCTCCATCTCAAGGAACTCCTGGAATCTGGAGATCAGCAGTGAGTTGTCTGTAGTTTTGGACAGCAGTCGCTCCACCACCGCCTGACCATGAAATAACAACAGAAATATCAGAAGTTGCCTGTTCCACCAATGACAAAAAGGTTGATGTTATCAAAAGCGTTACATATTATATTAATGCTTTTCATATTATTATTCTCAATAATGACGGCCAGGTTGCGTGACACAAAATCCTACCAGGATGAGTTCTCTTGGGAAGCTGTAGTGTTCACTCCAGTCCAAGTCCTCGAGCGGATGCTGTCCTTCACCTGCAGCGAACTTCATCAGGCAGCAGAGGGCGCTCTCCTGAATCCAGACAGGTATTTATAAATATAGTTATAAAACACTAAAATATAACAGAGGACTGGATTCCATTTGTCAGGGCACCAGGAATATGATAATGCTTAATTCCAGTTTTTTTACTGCGACATCATACAGATAACAACTAAATGTTGATTGGCATCTACAGACATCAGCTGGTATGCAATGGCAGTGTACAAGATGAAAGCCAATAATCTGCCATTTTGTCATCTACCACTATTTTCATGGATTTCAGCAATAATAATAAACTTGCATACAGCAGTTCATTTATCTGGGCCAATGAGAACAACGTGTTATTATCAAAGATGTTGACTTCAGGATTTTGGTGGTAAGAACAGAACTGCCTCATGTAATTTCCATGTGCACAAAAAGGGAAACACTAAGAGCTCCAGCCACATTGCTACATTCGTTCTGTTCTTGCCCTGAGCTGTATAGACTTTGGCATTCCATCTTTGAGACCTTTTCTAGTATTTGTAGAAAAGCAGTCGACCCTTCTCCATAAATTTCACTGTTTGGTGTGGCCCCAGTGGATGCTCCTCTAAATGGGTGCAGTATAAATATGATGGCCCTCTGCTCTCTGCTGGCCGGAAAGCTTATACTATCCAAGAGGAAGGACTCTGTCCCACCATCTTATGGCAAATGAATAAGAGAGGTTATGCATTATGTCCACCTAAAAAGAAATCTGATGTACCATTTGAGAATAAGGAATATTCTATGCCACGTGGCAACCATTTATATGGCAGCTACTAGCATAACTGTGTGACCCATATTTGTGTGTTTGCTTTTTTTCAAGTCGGTATTGTACAGTACTGTTCTCCATCCTTCTTGCTTTCTCTTTTGTTTTTGTTTGTTGTTTGAGCATCTGGCTGTAAAAATATTAATGATCCAGGGGCTGGGAAACAGGGGGCTGGAGTAGAACTTGATTCCACTGTCCTATGTTCAAGCTGTATTGGTTTTTTGTGATATATCTGGAAAATAAAAAAGACCTTGATAAAAAAAGAAAAAAAGGAAAAGCCAACCTATAATACACACCTAAACTGCAACTATGGCACTATTTATTTATGGTGCTGTGCTCTCCCCTTACTTTGCACTGCCTTAGCAGCAGCATGGCTCTTTATCAAGTGTGTGTGAGCACCATTTCCATTCAGTCAACTCACCTTGACTCCGTGAAGTTCGTGGCTGAGGTGCTCCAGCAGCATCTCCACACAGCTGTTGTAGCGGTGTCGCATGAATATGCGGTACTTGTCTTCAGCACTAAACCCTCCTGAGCAGGAAAACATCCAGACAGACAAACGCAATCATATTTAGTGATATGATTTTTCAACCCTGGCCAGAGTGTCTAACCATACTGTTGTCTGATGTACAGCCATGTTAATCCCAGAAGAGTGGAAACAGTGGACGTTATTTATGTACAGCAGTGCTTGTGTCAAACTTGCTAACATCTCCATCATAAATAGGATCATCAGGCTGTACTCACCACTGAGCGCCTCCTCCTCTCCGGGCAGTTTTCCCATAAACAGCTCTTTCCTCTCCAACAAGGTGCAGAACAACTTGCTGCACGCATTGACAGCACTGATAACATCCTTCTCCTTTTCTGACTGAACGCCGACATGGAGAATACAAACACATTCAGAGTAATGTTTCAGTAACCTAAAAAATGACAACCTGCTAGCTAACCAGCATGTATTCAGTCGAGGTGCTCACACGAATAAGTGTAGTGAGTTGGGTATACTTACCTCAAGGACCTCGAGGATGTCGAAAACGTCGTTGGCATGTTTTTTACTCTCAAGTACACTATCGACTTTACTGTTTACGTCAATTTTAGCTTTCTTTACACTTTCTTGGTTTGTTTTTGCCGAACTCACGTTGCGTTTTTTGGTCGGCGCCATGATTACTGAGCAATGCTGCGTTCACGATACATTCGAAAAATACGACAAAATATTATTTCGAACATATCGGAAGGAACACATCCGACACACATTTAAACTCAGTACTTGAAAAGATTGTATGAATATTGTAGAATAAAGGTGTACATGATATGCATATAGATGTTTGGGTTTTTTACTTTCATTGCCCTAGAAGTACGGCAATTATTGTTGAGTGGTGGGAGTTCTACTTTACAGCAAATCTAAAGGTCCATGAATGCAACATTAGTCCAAACACCTCAACTGTTGTTTCGCCCCCTAGTGACTGGAGGGTGAAGTTCTAGTTTAAGTTTTACCTCCTGAGAACATTTTTATCAAAAAATACATTGAGCTGACTTTTGTGAACACATTACTCGAGATTTAACATGAATTTAAATTAATAAATAACTCTGTGATGTAATATAACACGATTCTTTCCCATGTAACCCATATCTTTACTACTGTAGCTCAGTTATAAAGGCTATAGTGATACATGCAAATAAAAATATAGTGAAAATAAAAGGTACATTTCTTTCTGTCTTATTTCATTTCCAGTTTTGATTTGCTTTTATTAATGATATTAGCAACATAACACCAACATAACATTCAACTGAGGGTATTTAAGTTGCTTCAAATTTTTGACCCAAGGTTTGGTCACGATGCTCTTTCATGTACATCTCAAAAATAAGTAAGACTGGTATACTTAATAAATAATGATCACTGATATTAAACAAAATATAGATATCCACTTAATTTGGCCAACGCAAGTGCTGAACCCTAATATTTTACCTGATAACAGACAGAACTGTCAACTTGTTACAGTTCGGTATAAAATTTATTATACTTAATATATACATGATCAGCATCAGTGAACTCAATGGAGTGTGTAGATTCAAAAGCCTGGAGCCAGGCTACCTCATATTAGCTTCAGCTGAACTTTAAAATACCTTCTTGCATAGAATCTAGACAGTGGATTTTACCCCGTGGTCTTACGGTGACATTGCGCGACAGACCCAGTGTGGACAGGAGGACTTACAGTAGCAACCAGTGCAACTCTTTCCATGTACGTATGTGTATGTAAGTAATGTATTGAGATAGCCATGAAAAAACAAATCCATCCTCAAGGGTCATTGTGCAAGACAAGAATACCAGCACTAATGGGCCTGAGACAGTTTGGCAGAGGGCGTCCACATTTCTTACAGGGTGAAATCAACATTAGGACACAATCAGGGTAAAGTAAAGAACAAAGAGGCTTTTATTATTCCTGTTGTTTGTTTAATAACATTTGTGTAAGAGAAGCAGAATTTAATACCACTAAAAAAAATAGTCAATCTTGGAAGATAAACCAAAAAGAAAGTTTATTCCCAACAATGAGTGAGAATGTTTTGGTGAGAAAATGTCTTCTTTCCGCAGACAGGGTGATCTAATCGGAGTCATTTCCTACATCTGCATTGTCCTGTAGAGAAAGAGAGCAAAAGTGAATAAGAATATGTCACATATATGCAACATGCTACATAAATGCCGTTAGTCTATCATTACTTCCAGATACCTGTTTCTGATTCTTGTTGTCTCGTGTGTAAACAGCCGTGGCTTCAAAGTCATGGATAGGAAGCGTGGCCATCCAACTGACCATGGCGCCCTCCTGACACTCTGTCTCAACAATGGTGGGGTAGATGTGAGCCTCCTTGAAGGCCTGGATCGCCTCCTCTTCACGCTCCCATTCCAGCCGCTCGTGCAGCCCGTCCCCTCCGAAGCGTTTGTTGTACCGGTCAAAGTGAACTCTTTCCAAGACCAGTCCCAGTCCCGGAGCTTTGGGTACGTCCACCTTCTCCTGTCCCCAGCTACGCTCCATCACGTCCTCCTTTGCGTAGCCCTTTATCACCGCAATCACTAGGCCAATCATCTTGCGGATCTGGTGCATCATGAAGCTCTGGCCTCGCACCGTTATCACAGCAAACTCAGTGTTGCTGCGGATGAAAGGCTCTCCGCAGGACATCTCTGTGATGTAGCGGCGGGCGCTGGGGTCATTCGGAGCCTTCTGTGAGGTGAAGTTGTGGAAGTTATGGGTGCCTTTGTAGAGCGAAAACAGACGGTTCACCCTCTGAAGTGTCTCCGGCTCAAGGCGAAAGGCTGCTATATTCCCAGTATCATAGTCTTTTGGGGAGAAGGCCACTGTTGGAAGCATGTAGCAGTATGTACGAGCGTCACAGTTGTTTTTGGAATTGAAACTCTGGGTGACCCGTTTAAGACCTGTCAGAACAAAAAGTAAAAATTAATGGCTGAACGTAAAAACCTCCTCCTGAGCTGGATTATGAGAACAGCATCACAATTGGTTACATCAACATTGGTGACACTTATTTTCCACTATTATTCCTAGTATGACAATATTCAGAAATTGATACAGGTCATGTAAACGGCATATTCTGTTTGGGTATTCCTCATTGGGCCCCCTCTGAATGTAGCGTTTTTAGATGAAGAAATGTGGGATGTGCCATTATTATTATTGTTTCTCTGGACATGTATACAGTGCATTTGGAATATGTGCCTCAATCGGGGTTTTTACGGCAGTTTGCGACACACGCTTTCTTGCCTGTTTACAGTTGTTACAGGTTACTCTTGTCAGCTCTGATGAGCACTGTAAAAAAAACAGCCAACAGTTCATAAAGCCGAGGTTGAGATGCAAGCACAGACGAGAAGTCCACATTTCCAGCGCATGGCCATAAAAGGGATCACTTGAAGAGCACAATTTTGCAAAACATGCAGTAAAGTAAATTCCTCCATTGCATTTTAATAGTACGTGTGTCATTATGTTATCGGAGGACGCACGGCTGCATGTAAACGGGAATATTAGTGGAACATTGAGTTTCATTTGCCATGTTAACAGCTTAGTCGGAATATTTCTTTTTCAGAATAAGGGCAAAAAACGGAATATTTTGAGCATGTAAACGTAGCCACAACATTTATGTAACCTGAGTTTTAGGTGGATTCTGTCCCTTAGCATTCCTCATCCCAACATCTTGGACTTATTCCAAATTGAATTCAGCAAATCAGAGCTGCAAAGACTAGTCAAATAAAAGAACATTTTTGATTTGATTTGATTTATTAACCTTTTAAGTCATTTTTCCAAGACAATTGTCAAACATTTGCTGGATTCAGTTTCATAACTCTTAGGATTTGCTACTTTTCTTCGTCATTAATGATAGTAAATGAAGAGTCTGGATTTTGGACAGTTGGTTGGACACAAGAAGCAATTTGAAGACGTCAATTTGGCAGATTAATCAATTAATTGATTAATTGTTGCAAATTAATCAATAATGAAAATAATTAGTTGCAGCCCTACAGCAAATACTAAAAGATATCAGGAACCAATGTCTCACCGAGCACTCTGATCTGTGGTGGCAGATGCTCATTGATTTTCTCCATGACGTCTTCAATCATCCGCACCTTTAGAGACACCACTTGGCCAGCTGCAGACACACCCTAGACGAATTCAAATAGACAAACACCAATACAGTTTGTTTGACGTATGCAATCTCTTACCATGGATTGTTAAAATCTCAACACCCTCCTTTACATTTCAGTTGTTACATAACAGCTTGGCAGCACAATACAGAGGATACTTGGTTCGTCTTTATAACTGCAGTGTTGGCCCAGTGCTGTGAAATGAATTCCCATTGTGACCGGCTGCACAAACTCATACCTTATCTGTTCTGGCACATCTTTGGAAAGACGTCTTCTTCATGTCCTCGCCATGGTTTTCAGGAATGCAACCAGATTTAATAAGTGCAGTGACCAGATCATCTTCAATGGTCCTAAACTGAGAGGCGCTAGGATTTCTCTGAAACACAGATAACATCTAAATGTAGCAAAACGTAAGAAAATACAGTGCTCAGACCTGAGAGACGAAAACCAGCAACAGTATGTACCTGCATGCCATAGTATCCCTTTCCACAGTACGCCATGAGGAGGACCACTTTCTTTTTGGGATATTTCTTTTCGTCTTCAGTGTGTTCCCCCTCTGCTTTTATCCTTTTTGCAGCCTGAACCTTCTCAGTAGAGTCTTCATTTTCCTCATTGGCTCTTTTCAGCTGCTTGGCTGTCTGCTCATCTCTGGCTGCTTCAGTCATCGTGCAGAGGAACCTTGAAAAGCCACCTGTGAAGATAACACAAAATATACCGTGATAATGACGCCATAATTCACTACCACCTCTGTGTTACATGCACATTCAGGAATACAGTATGTCCTTGAGGCTTGTACGTAAATGTGAAACATGACTAAAACACCCTTTACACAATTTATTTAGAAATCCTGACACAACAGCACTGGAGCAGAGCCATTCACAGCTGGCAAAATGAATTCATTCACACGGGGGGATTATCTTGGTCAGGTTGGCTTACCGTTTCTCACTAACGTCTGTCTCTGGTTGACTAAGGCACTCAACAGTGGTCGGATTTTGACCATGTCTCGCTACGCCATCAACTTCATGCAGCTCAATGATGCAAACTGGCACATCATCTTAACTGTTACGGAGGCTAACGCGGAGCAGAACCCAATATTCATATAAAACGAACTTTAACCTTCCGCCGACGAGATATACAACCTCCTGAAAACGGAAGTCGGTCGTTTAGCTTAAATTTTATTGACTATGTTTTTATATGTTAATGAATTTAGTGCAAAATGTAGCTGTGACTTAGCTAACAGCTCTGTATCAGATGCAGCAACATATACACATGGCCGACGTCAACTTTGACCTGATGCAAATATCGCGAGACTCGTCTTGTTCTCGCTTCTGCCTACGTCACGGCAGTACTGTGAAATCATTTTGTCAAAGAAAAGGATCATTTCGGCTGGATTTAGAATATTTCTTTAAGACATAGGCCGGCTCGATCATCAAGTCAGAATAAAAGATGCATTGTATTTTGTGACAAGAAAAATATTGATTGCAAAAGACTTTATTTTTAACCTCTTTATTATTACTTTATTCACAAATGCAATGGTCTAAATCACACATACAGCGATTCAAAACAGAAATAAGACATCATATGGAAACATTACACGCTATGAAAACTTGTAAAGATCAATTATTTTTCTTTTAAAAAATGTCTTTATTTTTATCATATGTATTTTCTTATTTATTTATATGTTGAATTTTATTTGTGTTTTTTTCTGTTTGTGTTTGATTTTAATCAAGATTTGTTTAACTTTTAGAATGAATCTTTAAGATTACAATTTTGGTTAAAGAAAACTGTGTGTCTTGAATATGGCCCAATAGAAAAAAAGAATAATAATAAAAGAAAATAAAAGGTTCAATACTGCAGCTGCATGGGCGTTTCTGTTGTCTTCTTCTGTTTCCAAGCTGTGTTGACAGTTTGAAATCAGGTGTACAATAATAATAATAATAATAATGCGTTTTTAAAGGGAAAAAATAAAGAAATGCAGCCTCCCTGTGGACAGAATGCAAAAATGTAATGCCTGTCCTTAAATTCAGTATTATCCCTGTTTATATTATTTGAATCCCTATGATATACAAGGTAAGTTGTTCATCCACATATATAGAAATTTGACCTTTAAACCTTTAATTTGATCTTTAATGAAGTCTGCTAATGTAAGTAAATGATCAATCTAAAACAAATTTTGCATGTATGTAAGGATCGTGTTCCAACAAATTTGCATGATCTCATCATACACCCAACACTCAGAAAAAAAATGTTGGTATGGAAGTAAATTTAGCATTTAATGATAATGGCTTCATATGTTTACATTTAGTAGAGGAATCCCATCAATGTCAAAGGACAAATACAAATAACAAAACATTTAGGGGGAACAAATCCATATGTAATAATATGTTTTTCCACTAGAGTGCAGCAAAATCACACAAATAGGTCTAGAAGAGTCTTCCAGTTGCTGCAATGTTTTTAAATGCTAATGGCACAGAGTTGTATTTAAGATTCTGCTTTGCAACGGTATTGACCTCTGATATTGTTATGCTTGGAAAAATTGTAGATAGGATGAGATTTTTCTTCTGGGGTTTTGTGTTTGCTTGTTTTTTAGTAAAAAAGAGACATGGTCCACAGCAGAAGCCTTTCCTCATCATTTGTCATCCATAAAAAGAAGTTTTATTACATTCATCTACAATAGCCAGTCATCATAATGAGCTGTGACTCATGTAAGTGTAATGCATGTGCGTAAACCCTTAAGTCAAAGTGTAGTGGCAAAGAGGTTCAAAACTTCCAGATCAGACAGGTGTTTATGTCTTTCCCAAGAACACCGCCACAACAAGGGATACTGGTTGTCAAGAGGCCAAACCTTTAGACTTTTCATCCAGGGATGGCCTCAGAATGCACACTTGCACTTTTTCATAGCACCTTATAAGGTGATCAAGTAGTTTACTGCTGAAAACCCAATGCCAAACATAGACATGCAATGGGAAAAGGGCCCCTGCTGTTACAACCCCATATCACGCAAGACATGTGTCTATTTTTCCAACGAAATGCTGTTTTTACCGGACATAGGTGATTGTAATTGTGAAACAATGATTCCTCATGACTGCATCTTATACAGTTCTGCTGGAAGAGGCAGCTCAAGAGCGGGAGTATTTTTAGACAAATTAGTATGTCATTGCTTTAGCCTTCTCTTTGACAGTAGCAAACCTCAGCTTGAGTGAGTGTGAATCACAAAATTAAAAAGCTATGAAACCACTGATCGAAAAGACAACCTTTTTCAGTTCACAAGTGGTGACTGCAGATTTTCCCACTCAGCTGTCCTACAGTAACCCCCAAGTATAAGGTTTAAATGACAGGAGTCTTTTAAAGGAGACATATTATGCTCATTTTCAGGTTCATGATTTTATTTTTGGTTACTACTAGAATAGCTTTACAGTTTTCTCATACTGTCGAGTGCTGCAGCACTGTATTCCCCCTCTGTCTGAAACACTCTGTTTTAGCTCCTGTCTCTTTAGGCCCCCCCTCCTGAATACCCAGTGTGCTCTGATTGGTCAGCTCACACATGCCTGACCCAGGACTGTTGACAACAACAGAGCAGCTGTGCTAAATCCTTTTTGACATGCCAAACGATCCACTAGGCATCATTTTTTTGACATGGTTATGTAGTGTGATGTCACAAAGTCACGGAATTAAGGGCGGGACTTCAGACCAGGCATTTCAGGAGCAGTGTTCTCTGTGGGAGAGAGGAGCTTCTGTTGGTGTGGACTTTGGCCTTTTTAACTTTCAAGATCTTTTAAGTGAATGAGAACACATAAAACACTGAAGAGGAGGGAAACAACATTAAAGCATAATAAGTCTCCTTTAACCTTGGAAACCTTATGTGACATGTGAATTGCATCCGTTGCAAACTCACAGAAAAGCTCATATATCCCCTTGGAGTCAGACATACATACTGAAGGCTGATGGAAAGAACTGAGCACGACCAGTCTGACTGAAAAGACGGATTGTCCAGTCTCCCAGAAGAGTGAATTGGCCACATGTTGAGGCACTGCTGCTGAAACAGACCTAAACTTTTCTTCAAAGCTTACCTGTACTCCTACATAGCGTGAGCTGGCCACTGCAGACCATGATGAGACTGGACTGAAACTGGCTGCCTCTGCCACTGCTGCCCCCACATGTAACAAAAAAGAAGTGATTAAAAACCATCCGTGTTGTGAGTGAAGAAATCCACTGCTGTTAAGGCTGCTGCCTTGCTGGCTGAGTTATATAAGTTGTTGCGCAAAGGAACAACTTTATTTGCAGATTAGCAGATAATAGAATATGTTGTAAATGCAATTAAAGGGCAGAAATATCACTATTAACTCTTGTTTTTAATTCAATTTATAGATCAGTTGCTCTAAAACGTCACGATTCCTTTTCACCCACGCAACAATGTACCAGAATAATAACTGAATTCTGGCTTGAAAGCACCACATGATTTGTTAATCTATTAAGGTTAAGTATATTTTGATGCTACCAGAAACTCAGAATTGGGGATTGCCTCGTGATGACTTTGACTCTGCTGTTTGAGACACTCTGTTCAGTTTTCAGCATTGTCGGAAATCATAATGGACTGTTGAGTGTCTAAAAGGATTATCTTTGTACATTTTAGGTTTGGAAACCACAAATAATAACAATGTAATACACTCTTACATGTCATGAGTTTCTTTTTTTTTTTAAATAAGAGGACCATTTTGTTTCACAATTAGCATGTTTCGAGTCGATGAAGAATTACAACTGACATTGCTGTAGTCATATAAAACCAACTAATCATCCTTTATTACATAAGTATATGTTTCATAGAGCGTAGATGCGTATTGGCAACTACATCATAATGAAATATAATTAAACTGTATTCAATTAAGTAGAATATCTATGACAGCCTGGCTCTCACTCACTGAATTTTATCATTCTATCACTCTCAAGCTGCTCTGTGTCTGAGTAGTTGCAGATTAAGTTTATATTTGACTTTATTCTTTATCAGGCAATTCCAACTGTCACGATAGCTGCACAGATTTAGACTTTCCTTGTCAATGAGCAGGAGTCTGATTGTGGCAGCGCACATTAATCACAGAGTCTGAAAATAACTCTCAGATAGACAGCAGATACAGTCAGCTGTCAGAGACGGAAACCATCTCACGCTGAACTATCTCATCATTTGTAGGGATTTTGATTTTAACTCTGCCTTGGATTATTTTTGTTACCTGAGGAGTGGGAAAAAATATTTCTACATGTAGTACCATACGTCCAGGTGCCAAAAAAGGTCAGCCAGGTCACTGCTCAATTTGACTGTGTGGTATAATTTCAAAGACAACTAGGACTACTGTAACAGATAAATTCATGATAAGGCCTGTGTTATATCACTGACACTGTTTCCCTAGTCTGTCTGGTAGAGAATGGGATCCCTCTCACACTTCAACAACACTGACAAACATAAGATAATAAAACAGATATTGATAAAAACACATATCTATTACCTATTACCAGGCCTAGTGCTGGATGTCTTGGGGGGGAAAGTAAGAATTCATCAACATACATCTAAACTTGTCCTCATTTACCTGCAACTGTCACTCAAAGTAGAGCAGGAGATTGAAGAATGCTTTACAGCACTGAACAAAGTAGAAGAGGGAACAGTGAACAGGACGTTTGTCATTTTGATAAATGGTGCTGAAATGTAATAAAGGTTTATTTTTCACTGTTATTATTTCACTGTGTTATTATCATTATTTTATTGTTATACATTAGAATGTTTTGATCCACCAACCAGGGAGTGTAAGTATACTAATTGTAAAAATAAATAAATAAATAAAACATAAAGGAGGACTGTCATTATATCCATGGCTCCACACACACGCAGAGGAGAGAGAGAGAGAGAGAGAGAGAGAGAGAGAGAGAGAGAGAGAGAGAGAGAGAGAGAGAGAGAGAGAGAGAACATGGAAGAGAGAGAAAGTGAGAGAGTAGGATTTCCGGTGTCTCCAACCAATGAGCTGATTCCACATGCGGACACCGAACACCGCATTCGACGCACGCGAGAGCTGCAGCGGACAAACGCGATTGGTGCCGACGAGCACTCTGGTGATTCCGCAACACACGGACAGAAGCGAGCGAGCGAAGTGAACCGAGCTACAACTTAGCCACATGTTTAAATCATCTGCTCGGGCAGATTTATTCCGGAATTCGCGTTTGTTTTAAACGAGAGAGGAAGGGTCTGAAAACATCCCGGTTGAGACTGCGATGTTCGATGTGAATAGCTTCTTCAAGGTCTCACAGGAGAGCTAGCAGGGCACAGCCGGCGAATTCAAGCGGAGCCAAAGGAGCCAACAACAGTTAGCTAGCTGTAGCCTGTTAGCTAACCCGTTAGCTTAGGTGCCGCTAACTCGTTCACTCTCGCCAGGCACCTGCACGCCGTGCTGTCCTGAGTTCTAGCTAATTAACCGGTAACAGTCAAACAAGTGCGGGCCCGCTCTATTATTTATTAGTATTTTTGTTTTAAGTGCCGTAGTGACGTCGAAGGAGGAGAGAACCGTGACAGGCTGAGGTTGGGACCAACAGGGCGAAACGAGCGCTGTCCTTAAGTGGCCGTTCACCATGGACAACGCACACACAAAGACGGTTGAAGAAGTTTACAGCTTTTTTAACGTGAATGAAAGCACAGGTCTGAGTTTAGAGCAAGTGAAGAAACAACGGGAGCGATATGGAGCAAACGGTAAGGACCTAGGTTACATCAGTTTGTTCAAAAACAAGTAGTCATGCTGTCCCGGTGTCATGTATGGGCCATGGCTCCCGATTTGTGACGGGCGACATGCTGAACATTAAGGAAAGTTGTTGACGTCACTTTCTGTATGTTGAAATACTGGAAATGATCGACTGTTAAAACAGCCCGCTTTATACTTCATGTAATTTTGCTTCACTGCTACAGAAATATTCTAATACTGTGTATTTATTACTCAACTAACTGCCTGTCCACCTCTCTTTTGTCTGCGGTCTGGATGGGATGATCTGCAGAATTGCCAGCTGAGGAGGGTGAGTGGGCCAATGTGTATGTTTAGCATTTGTCATTACACATTTTTCAATGAAAGGAAATCATTTACATTAATTTTTGTTTTCCAGGTAAATCTCTTTGGGAACTAGTGGTTGAACAGTTTGAAGATTTGCTTGTGAGGATCCTTTTACTTGCTGCCTGCATATCCTTTGTAAGTATAACACACACATTTTATAGTTTAGGTGGTTTGTTCAGTGTTCAGTGCGCTCCACCAGATAGAGCCGTCTTAGTGAGATTAATTCAGTTGCTCATACTTGACGTGCCACTTGTGTACAGCAAAGTGATATGTCTTATCAAGATTGCTAGCAGTAAAAGCGTCTGTTAGCAGGTTGTGACACTTGTAAGGGGATACTTTCAACACTCAACTCCATATAAAGTTGAGTTAAGGTTGGGTATTTTTAGTGCTAGAATAGTGAGATCTTAAAACCAAGAGCCTGTTTCATTTCCTTCGAGACACCATAGTCGGTGTTTAAGGAAAGGGAAGATGGCAAAACATGGCATTCTGCCAGTTAAAGATTGTCTGTTCATCTCCACCACCATCTTTCTTTTCACCCTTTCAGTGATGAGTTCAGTGTTTTTTTTTTTTTTAATTTCTCAGCACAGCTCTGTCATCCTACAATGTGCACATAGTCTTTTTCCAAATGATTCAGTGCAGATCACAGCTTAGCAAGAATGCTGTTAAAAGTGGAGAAGAAAGGCGCCCAGTAACTGTCTGGTGACACAACCGAGATGACCATTTTTTTTCCTCCACGATTCTGTTTCAAGGTATAATGTGTCGGTGCATGCATGCTTTTTCGTTGAAGCAACAGTTGAAGTCATCACACATTTGAGCCTGTTGTTTCAGAGGGATTATATTAACACATCCTGAGTTTAAAAGAAACGCTGACATGCTGTTAATCTGGGAACAGATAGTTATGTCACTTGGTGGTTATGTGGCACGTTGTCAGGATGCTTGGCTGTTAACACATGGAATTGACTGACACCTGAGAAGTCCATACGTCTCTGGTGATTGAATATCCTGGCTTTAACATGCCATTACACTCTCACTATGACAAAAACTCTCAACATGACTTTGAAGTCCAGTAATTCATGTTGTTATCGTGAATACAACATGACAGTTCCAAAAATGAACAGACATAACTTGTGATGCTTGTGTTGCTTGTGTCCCTAGTGTGGTTTATGTGTGACAGTGTTGGGTCAACTATCCTTAGGCTCTGATTCTGCTAGCGTTGGCTGTTGGCCTACCAGCTGAGGGTAACATCCGTCACCCAGGCATGTTAATGACAGCCAGCTATGGTTATAAAGGATTATAAATCACCAGCTGTAGTACACGGCTCGCTCTCACACTAGCACATGCAGGCACATTTACATTTATTTCAGCATGAACACATTTGGACTACAAAGTCATATACAAACAATTGTAAGACTTTTATATTAAGTCATTCAGGAACTGAAAGGTGCAACACAGTTTGATTTACGTTTGATTGGCCATTCTTAAATAGGTTGGAGTAGAAGATACGGAGCCATTGGCATTTCGTTTGACACACTTAACTCCTGGCACAGATTCTAAAAGAGGAGAAAGTGGTTACTACAATCTCAGTCTCTCTGACATGACTTTGTAACACACTTGGCCCAGTTTCGCAGTACTGGCAGAAGCTGCCTTAATATTTATTATGAATTAGTAAATGATAGAGACTTAAAATGGTCGTGCCAAATATGCAAAAGTCAACGTGTGGTTCTGGCACAACTTTATCTACTAGCAAGGTGCGGGGAAAAGATATGGTGAGACAATCCTCAAGCGAAGCTGATCAGAATTGGGTTTGTTGCAAAATAGGTTTTTATATATGAGGAATTTGCCTTGGTATTTTGGTGCATAACAATAAACAGAGTAAAGGAGAGAAAAAATCTGAAAAATAATCTGTTAAATTGTAATGTTATTACCAGTCTATAGCGAATTATTAGCAAGGCCTCATGGCAAGACTATATATTTGAACGATACTGAAGAAAGAGCTGCAGCAGTGTGGTTATATAACAAGCAGGAGTATTAATTTCTGGTGTTTTGAGGGATGTTCTCAGTAGCTCACACTTCAGTGTTGTTAATTTCTTTTTCTCTGTTTTGTTTTTTCCCTTTTTGTAGGTACTGGCCTGGTTCGAAGAGGGAGAAGAAACCGTTACAGCCTTTGTGGAGCCTTTTGTTATCCTACTTATTCTCATAGCAAATGCTATTGTAGGAGTCTGGCAGGTAAACACATTACATGTTTAACTCTACCTTAGTCTGGGTTATTAAAATGTATCATGTTGAGCCAAATGCCTTTTGTACTGTTATGAGTACTCATAAGTAGTTGCTTTGACAAGAGACGGTAGCTTCCTTTTGCCAAATTTGAAATTATCAACTAACAGTGGATAGTAAGTGAGTATTGCTCAGGAAGTGACTTTGCTAAAATTTTACCTAAAAGTAGTGTATCAAAGAAAGAAGATGTGCATCTCTGCAGGGGTTTTCTTCCACTTTGATAGTTGTCCAATTGGGTGTTGGCAATGTACAAGCTGAATAGGAGTCTTACTGACAGAGAAAACTGATACCATGGAAAGAAACGTGGAATGGAAAAGCATATTCCAAAAATTGGAAATGTAACTTTTTCTGTTCTGGCCAAGGAGACAGCACACATCCTATTAGACCGATTAGATCCTATACGCTTCTTGTCACAGTCACACAGGAAACCTGGCATGCTCCACTTCCTCCTCACTTGATATTTTCTGGTCCTCGTTAAATAACCGACCTTATCAGGGAAACCAGTGGATCTTACCCGTTGACTGCGCAGGGCAACATTTAGTTGTCAACAGCAAAATGAGAAAACAAAAGCATTTTTAAAAAATATTGCCTGTGAGGAGGTGTTTATATGTGCCTGCTAGGTCCTGGCATCCCCCCTAGGATTTACAATGTCAGTTCCTTTGAGAAGTAGTATTGATTTGTCAACATACACCTTAATTATAGGCAGGAAGCAAAGGCAGCAACGGTCCTGGATGGAGGCACTCATCTGGACACATAACTAATTATCCTCTCCACATAGAATGGCCCAGAAAACAGCATGTTACCCCTGGAGTCAGTAATAATAGAGAGGCACATTGGCACCCAATAGTGTTAAATTAATGGACCCAAAATATCTGTTCAGAATAGATTTATTTGACGTTGGATATCCCATGTGCAACATCCTAAGAATAAGTCATTAAGTAACATGTATGTCAGTGTAATTAAACAAATTATAGAATGACATCTGTTTAGTAGCCAATTTATAATTACCCAATGCTTGCCTTTTATTACCTATTATTAGGTAATACCTATCTTTTATATGTTCCCTGTTGTTCCATGTATCCATGTATATTGTTGGATTAAAAGTCAATGTAAATTAAAATCTACATCCCTTAGATCAGTGATTCCCAACCTGGGTTACTTTTACCTCCTGCAGTTGACAGGGTGTAAACTGAATGAGTATATAGTAGTTCAAATAATTTGGAAAAATAGAATTTATGATTTGATAAAATAAAGTGCATCCACTTATTGAGTCAACTATAACAATTCATTTAGGTGTTATTGCAATTAAGAGTGTGTGAAAGCTAGTTAGCAAGGGAGCAAAGTAGATGAAATGGTTGGCTAAAAGTCATTAATAAATGATCAAACTAATAAGCTAAAAGTAATGGATACATTTTGAAGTAGATCACTAAGAAAAATGAATAAGAAGTTGAAACGTAGCTTTGGCCACTCCATGTGGTCGTTTTAGAAATGCAAATTTGACCAAACTGACCTAAACATCAACATCTCAATTGTATGAAAATATAACAGCCACTATTATATCCACTTGTAAATGGTTAATAGTAAAATAACACCCAGTTGGAAATTCATTCAAATTAAAATATTTGGAACATGAAGGTGTTGATGAAGGGATACTTGAGATGATCAGGACTGCTGGTGGACGTCTTACAAAAATGTTGGGAACCACTGCCTTAGATCTTTCGCCAGATTTCACACAAATATTAAGAAAGACCTTGCATGTCCTATACAGGTGTATAAATATATAGAGTAAGGGCAATCCCTGAATCATAATCTGTATTTAATATCTACAGATGAGAAAACTTCTCTCTGAAGGTCAATGTACAGGATCAGTGGCTGAGGGTGTGGATGATAGTAAATCACACCACAGTATACTCGGTCAAAGAAGACAGTTGCTAGGTTGGGTGGGTCCCTCCTGGTTTGCATTGTAAATGACATGCTTGTTTGAGGCTCTGTTGGGGCCTGTGTAAATGAGGAGTTGTTAAGTGACTAGTTGTTGGCCTCTGTTTATGTAATGAAAGCCTCTGAAGTAGGATGTAGTGTTTTTTCTGTTCTTATTCATATGTCCCTACCTGTTAGGAAATTAGTTAAGTGTTCCTCTGACTTCAAAGCAGTTGATATTTTGTATACCTTTTGTAGCTTCCTTGACCTTGTAAACCCTAACCTTTACTGGCTGCCATTTTAATGGCTTTCTGTCCCTGTTGCTCTGCCTTACAAAAGACCTAAATGTCCTGGGGTTGTGTGCCCTGTCTTGCCATGTCTTGTTGAGTTCTGCCAGCCAGACTGGGAGCTGCCACTAAAACTGTCCAATCTGAGAGCAATCACTCAGACAAGGTGAAGTCAGCACTATCAGAAAAGTGCAAGTGAAGACTGATGAGGAAGGAACTGAGCAGGCAAGAAAGGAACATTTGGGGAAACTGAAGTAAGACTGCCATTGTCGTAGTGACAGTTGCACATGTTTTTTGTGCAGAAAGTCCTGCTATTAAGGTGGCTCTAACAAGTATTCTTTAATATGACCAGGACAGAAGCTTCCTTTGCATCTTTTAGCCTTTTACAACATGTCCCAGTGTTTACATAGTTCTCCTCCATTGTCGAGCCTAGCCCATTGGTCGTGTGCAAGTAGTTTATTTTTTACTTGTCGCTTTGCTTATGTAAAGATTAGACTCTCATCAGTCCACTTTGAATAATGGTGCTCTAACTGAAACGGCATATCTGAGTAGGCACTTTGTTCCATCTTCCTTATCATCCATTTCCTCTGACACGCTCAGTGTTTGAAATTAACTTGTTTCCCCCCCCCCATCTCTCTCTTTTCAGGAGCGAAATGCAGAAAATGCCATTGAAGCACTCAAGGAGTATGAGCCCGAGATGGGGAAGGTCTACCGCCAGGATAGGAAAAGTGTCCAGAGAATCAAGGCCAGGGACATTGTGCCTGGGGACATTGTGGAGGTGGCAGGTAAGATTAAGGCTATTAAGCTTTGTTTATGCTTGATGCAGTGTCCCCCCGTGGGAGGATGCATGCACCATCAGTGACATGACTGCGACTCTTGGGTCAAGGCATTGTGACATGTCGTGCATCTCTAATTTTTGAGATTTGGCACCCTCTGCGTGCACACAAGGCTTTTCATTTCAAGATGGTCAAGTTTGAAAGTATAGTCGCTGAACCGGTATGCCTGAACTAAACATCTATATGACCCCTCGTTGAGAGAGCACCAGAACAGTCAAATCACATTAAATTCAGGGAAAGAGATAGCTACCACACCGGGAAAGGAGGAGGCATTTTGTCCGAGGGTGTTTAAGAACACGAGCAATTGCTTAGTCAAGGCCTGAAAAAGGAAAAAGCGGTGACCCAGGTGGAAACAAGGTGGTCCTGTTTGTTTCTACACCCCCCTGGCAGAGAAGACTGCAACAGAGAACACGCTGAGCATGAAAGCTCCAGGCATGCATTCAGAGAGGATGCATCCTAATTCTCTGAATGGTCTTGCTTGCTCAGAAGTTGTCTTTTAAAGAAGAAAGGTAGTTCAGCAATAAAATTGCATCATATTCGGAAGTATTCAAAAGAAGATTCAGGTTTATAATGGGTTACAGCCTAGAGTCTTTTCTTCCATTTATTCTTGACATTTCCCTGCAGAAAGTTCAGAAGAGTCAAGACATTCATAGGTTGCAAACTACAGATCATCTGCATGTTGGCTAAAGCATTTGATCCCTTCTATTTGTATCATTTGATGAGTCACTGATGTGCAGCATGTCTGCGAGGTACTGATGTTCTTTATCTTAAAAGTAAATAGGTGATGAGTCGATGGCTGTAATTAAACACACGGACGCTGTTGGTCACTACAAGAGCTGTACAGATAGCAGAGGTCATCAATTCTGCTAACATCATCAACAGTGTTATGACGTTCGCTTTACAGTCTCAAACATGCGCACACACAGATTCGCACAGCTGATCCCTCATCCTGTTCATTCCCCCTGACAATTTTAGAATAATGGTAGCACTTAGTAAGTAAAGCAGTTATGCAATACAAGAGCGGAGGTCCAGTCTGTTCTTCAACATTTTTTTTTTTTTTGGCTAACCTCAACTTGGATAAGGCCACATGTTTTTGCCTTTTGCGTCACTGCTCCTAATTTCTCTCATTATGTCTCTCTCAGTGGGCCTCGTCTGCCTTTTATCTTTCTTTTTATGTTTTTCATTCTTGCTTGGTTTATGTTTATTATGTAGCTTACCAAAACAGACTTTGTTTTCTTTCTTTTCGTTGTCCCACAGCAAAGGTTAGTGGACTGGTCACCGAAAAGCTTTCTTTGCTCTCTGTTTATAATCTCGTCAGAAGCTAAAGGAAGGGGTTGTGGCTTTACTCACTGAGGTCCCAATGCCTTACACAGTCCACGCTGTCTTACACATTGTGCCACAAATTTGGACCTAAACAGTGCAAAATGAACTGTCTCATCCACTGGCCAAATGGCTAGTGAATGTTGACATTTAACCAGCAACTCAACCATTGTATTTTTGGTTGGTCAGTCAGGCAAATTGGCCTGCCACTTGCATATGTTTTACCACCACTGGGCTGGTGTAATGTTGTGCCCTGCTCAGATAATTAACTATTTTTAGTTTAACTTGAGCAATCTAAAAAAAGATATAAATGAATACTTGAGGCATCAGTCGGGTCAAAACCATAATCAGCACTCACATAATTGCCTGACATGTCATCATGGCTTACAGTGACTGTAGCTTACAAATGACACTGAACGACGGAATAAAGCCACTCTAAAACAAGTCATACAATTGTATACAATGTATACAACTACAATTGTAGTTTCTGCTTATTGATTACTGAATGTGAAGGTTGGACCCACATGTCTCAAAACATCAGTGCCAACAACATGCCATATATTCAGAGTCATTCAACCTGGCAACTTAAATGTTATAGAAGACAGCAGCTGAATCAGACTAGCCGCTCTGCATGGTTTATATGCACAGTTACAGCCATGTGAGCCATTATGCTGTTTGCATAAATATGGTCCTAAACCCAATAAATGGGCCTCTGAGGTCTCATAAGTAATGAAGATGCAGTTGATTAACTGGTTTAAGTTCTGTCACAGAGTCAAATAAGCAGTATCTACGAAAGCTGCCATAGTTCCATTTATTTAGCTAAGGAGCTTTGTGTGCATTAGTTTGTATTAGCAGTGGTGCGCACATCAACTACTCGACCAGCGAGTTGCGGCATGATGGTTGATGATGTATGAGCATAATGCCAGGCTGCAAAGTCACTTGTCACAGCAGTCATATGGTTTATATCTCTGTGATAATTTTGCCACACAAGCTCAGATGTGCAATCAGAGCATTTGTTAAGTGGTCGGTGGAACTCTGTGTGCTGAGTGTGTGATTTCTTTATGGTGATGTGTCTTGCTCTGTGTTCTTTCTTTGGTGCTTAGCTGCGGTCTCAACGATCCAGAGGACAGCCACCCTCTTGTCTTACAGGCTAGAGAAAGAGTTTCCTCTGAAACATGTCTTTCCCTTCAGTCTTTGCTTACTTGCCACAGTGCAGTGTTTTGGCTGTGTTGGGCAAACACTTTGTTTTGCTGCAGTATGAATCAAGTATCATTGACCATAGTTTTGTCTGTCTTTCTGGGCAGAGCATCAAGTGACACCACCGGCCCCCTTTTCCATCAGTGGCATAGTTCGGAGCGTCTAGCTTATGGGAATGGATCTAGATTACAGTCACCTCTCAGAGAAAGTATTTTTAGGCAGTTTGTCAATATAGTGGCCTTTGGTGCATTCAGAGTCTGCAATATTTATGCAAAATGTCATCTAGAATCTGCTTGAGCGATTGCTAATCTACTGTATAGCCAGCCTTATTTACATATCAGGTGTATATTACAGCAATAAGCAACATTTTGTAAATGAACCCATGCCCCATCAGTCTATGTTATCTTTTGCTTTGGTCGCTGGCTCATAATGGTAAATGGCATTTCTATAGTACTTTTCCACTAAATGATGAAAAGGGCTTTACTTGTCACATTCACCCATTCACACACACACACTGACACACTGATCCTGCCATGCAAGGTGCCAACTGCTCATCAGTAGCAATTTTGGGGTTCAGTATCTTGCTCAAGGATACTTTGATATGCAGCCGGGGTAGCCAGGGATGTGAACCAGCAACGTTGCGAATACTGGATGACCCCCCACCTCCTGAGTTACAGTGACTCACTGTCTGCCAGTTGAGCCATTCATACACTGTTTGGTCTCTTAAGTATTGCAAGGTTTCATTAAAACCCTAAGTGTGTCTACTGGCTTTATTTACTGCCAGCACTCTACTGAGACAATAGTGAGTGGTCTTTGCTTCTTTACTCTCTTTTGTTTTACTTTTCAATTCCTTATTGTCTGTTGCCAAAGTGATGGTGTTGAACCTTGTTGTGACAACATCCTGTGCATAAGGAATACAATGTCCTTTCTTTCGCTCTACTCTTTCTTGCTGGCTGTATGTAATATATGCGGGACTGATCACCTCTGCTCTGCCTGGCTTGTGGTTTTATCTTAACCACAGTCTGAGGGCAATGTTCACCATTAATGTTGTCCTACCCTGGGAGGGAGCCGACAGCAAGACAGGTTTAGAAGCGTTACAGATTCAATTTGATAAATAATTTGTGCTCCAGATGGCCTCATGGCCAGGTTTCCTCTCTTGTGTTTTAGAGTGTAGGATAGTCTGTCTATTGTCATCACCCAAGCTATTTGTTTCTGCTTGTCATTTGCTGACTGTCTATTCCACTTGTCCTTGCTCTTTGCGTTCTTTCTTTGCAGCTCACATGTACAAGTTATTGCTGCATTATAGGAGCACACAGCAGTTATATGGAATACACTGTTGTGTGTACGTTTCTGATTAAGATTGGTCTTATGGTTTTTCCATTCACAAGAGGAATGGCAGAGTCCCTTGACGGCTAGAGGACCTCATTCCCAGGAGGCTAAAAGCCTACGTGCTAGTATAGCGGGGAGCCCCAGTCAGAGGGGGAAAAATATACAACCCCCTTGCGGCCTTTAAAGTTTCACTGGACTGGACTGGAGGAATAGTTGGGTGCGGTGTAATTTCCTTGGATTTGTTGCAAGCGTCACGGCTTATACAATCAGTCCTATGGGGTCGGCGTGTCGTGCATGGTTAGTAAGAAAGGAAAGGTAGGGATACAGACCCTGGAGAGTGTATAAAAACAACTTGGGTCTGTTGGGGTGTTATCACTCAAGTGTATGCCGGCTGACATTTGTCCCTCACTCTGGGGAACAGATAACAGATAAAATCCGTTGTTCACACGGGAGAAAGAAAGGTCCATATCCCAGAGGCTGACTACTCTTTCCCAGAAACAAAAAAAACGAAACAAGTAAGAACATGTGATGTAAAATGAAAGGAAAGATAACGACATGCTTAATTTGAAACAGCTGTAAATATTTTGGTCGCTGCAGCAGATTTCTGAAGGAAATTACAAAATAACTATGTATTCATTATGTGCCCAATGACTGGAGCAACATTCATAAAGAGTTACAGTAATTTCAGAAACATTGAGAGTTGTAACTCATGTGTATCTAATCATTATTGACCATCGCTTGATTTAAAACATAGATTCAATATTCCCAGGAGAAATTGGTTTGTCATGACAGTGAAGACCTGTGTCTGTTATCGATGAGGGTTTAGGCTTATTTAAAAGACATTAATGATGAATGGATCCTATGTCTTCTTGCTGCCAAGCTATTCTTGTTGCATATGAAAGTGGGCTATTCTACTTCCTGTGACCTTATTCCCAGTATAATATGGTATGTGAAGTAGGTGGGTGTTTCGCTATAACTTCAAAGTAGGAGATTTTCTAATTAGTGACTTTTTGTTGGAACCTTCCCATAGGACTTTAAGTCTTAAATATTTCCAGCGACTGTGGTTCCTCATCTCCTTTGTCCTTTCTCATGCTTTGCTTGTTCATCTTCTTCCTTCACTATCTCCTGTCAGTTAACAGGGATCCCGTTTGAAGGAAGGTGATGAAGTGGTTTTGACAGCCTCTAGTCAAGTCGAGCACCAAATTTGGTAGTGCAGCTGGTACAGTCAAGAAGTCAGCATAACCACATGTTACAGTGCACTTAAAAGTAGTAGTAATAACATAGATTTCTGGATTATTGGTATAGAGTAAGCACAATGTGAAACAGTGCAGTGATGTTGTTGAGTAGAATTTTCCTCACTTCAGTCTCCATCAGTGGCTTAGATCTGTCACAAACTCATGAGAATGGTGGGAATGAATGAACAGTCTGTACACAAGGACACGCTGTTTTCTATTTCAACTCCTGTGACGAAGAGTGGGTTCTCCTTGCTTAAAAAAGAAGTTTTTATCATTTCCCCTCCCCCAATCCAGGAGCATGTTTGCAACTGATCAAAATAGTTTTCCCATTTTTGGACGTGTGTTTTGCGGGACTCATCTAATCCCTCTTCCCATTCTCTGCTCTCCTCGCCCCCCCTCCCCCTCTTCCTCTCCACTCAGAAGGGCACTGCAGAGGCCCAAGGGTTGGTTTACTTGTCTGTCACCGCTCTCCACTGTCCACAGAGGGATCTCTTAAGAGCCTCGGGGTCATTGCTTTATATTGCTTTTACCTTCACCCTTTCAAGTTTTGTCTTACTGTAAGCTGAAAGTAATATTTTACTTTGGTGCAACAGTGGCATTTTTCCATTATGCTTTAGATTTTCATTAAAACGTCAGCCATTAATTTTGGGTGCCATGTTGGCCCATAATGTAATATAGTACAGTAATATACAGGGAACGTTATACTAGTATACTTGACAGACTCCTTTTTTAAAAATATTTGCTTAGGTTATATTTTTAAATTCTTCATCATGGATCTGACCTTTCAAGAGGTAATATAATGTGTGTTTGTATTTCCAGTCCCATCCCATAGTCGTGCTTTGTTAAAGTAAGCCTTTAATAAGAAGCAGATGTGAATCTGAATGCGGAAGACGTTAATCAAACCACAAAGGCTGAAAGGTTCTTTATCAACACTTTTTTTCTGCCCAGATCAGACCCAAACTACATGTGAACTAATACAAAGGAGTCAAACGATTTGATTTTAGCCTTTTTAAGAAAAGCTAATAAATGTCAGTGGCTTTAATGGGACTTATCCGCTTTCTCCAGAGGAAGCACTTGTTTGGAATTTGGTGTATATTTACATTTTACATTTGTTTTACTGGAGATTGCTAAAGCCATGTGTTAGTGGAAAGAATGAGCAGCAGTCTATTTGTGTCTTGTACATGAGATGAGTGGAACATTAATAATTTTTGAATGCATGACTTTCCCTCAGCCTCTCTCCAACAAATAACTTGAGTTTGATTATTTTATTACTCCCCGGGAGCATTAGTTGAATTAACACGATAGCTAATTTTATTTCCAAGCCTTAAGTGTCTGTGTGTGTGGTCGTCTTTGTTTGTTTATTGCATTTATCTTTAAGTCTTTTTCTCTTTTTCGTGATAAAATGCTCAAATTTTAGAGGTGTCTTTTTACATGTAGGACATCAAGTCTTTATCAAGTCTTAACACCACTCATCAGTTTTTATGGCTCGCATTATGCAAAGTATCTATTGACCCGTTGTCAGTGCCATTTACAGATGCTTTTAAATTGTGGAGAGGTACTTAAGTGTCTCTTGTGCGTTGTTGTGTCTGTCCACAGTTGGTGATAAAGTGCCTGCAGATATCAGGCTGTCTTCTATCAAGTCAACCACTCTGAGGGTAGACCAATCCATTCTCACAGGTAAAACCATTTTTAAATTGTTTAACTACATTATGTCTGTGTGAACGTCTGTCAGTTCTTGTTTGTGTCTCCTTATCCTCACCCATTACATTTGATAATACATTTCACATGTTCCCTGTATAGCAGCTGACCTCTTTTGATCAACTGAGACACAGAACAAGAATTAGCAATTTCCTCCTCCTTTTGACGCACATGCCCTCATTACATCCTGTTGTCATGGATGCTCAGTCAGTACCAAAACAAAAAGAAGTGAGTGATGTAAGTAAATGGATGTATCTTTAGATGGGTAATTGGACAGTGATGTAGATGGAAAAGATTGCAAGATTGAAGGATGTATAATGTGCGAGAGAAGAGGTTTATGTGAATTAAGTCCTTAAGTCTCTTGTCTTGCTCTGCTGCCTTAATTGGTAGCAAATTCCATGGGATATTTTAGTGTTTCAGCTATTTTTTTCTCCTCTCTTCCCATCCCCATTCATGGCCATACAGCTTGTCAAATGCTCTCTGCCTTACTCTATCAGAACAGCGCAGAACGTGCACAGTTGATTACACGCACAGACACACACAGTGCAAGCACACATCAGATACAGGGTTTGAAAGGCGGTGGCTGTGCAGTATTTGGTAATTGTCAGGCCTGCTCAGTCGGCTGCAAAGCCTTTTCCACACGTATCTGCCCAAAGTGTCAGCCAAGCATCACAACTAAAACTTTGCCCTCCCATGTAGAAACTCTCTCACTGCTTCTCTCTTTCACATCATTTGTTTCATCGTCCTTCAGGAGAGTCTGTGTCTGTGATCAAACACACTGACCCGGTGCCTGACCCACGTGCTGTCAACCAGGACAAGAAGAACATGCTCTTTTCTGTGAGTGAATCCCAAGACCATTTTAGAGTGTTCAGTATTATTTTACACCTTTTGCTTCCAGTCTGACTACATCTATGAAGACAAAAATTGTCCTATGTCATCTTCCAAAATCTGAATCTCCTCGTGTTGCGGCACATCTCACAGTAGTTGTTAAACTAGTTTTACCCCCTATGCCCAGAAGCTCAATGTGTAATATGTTTTCTTTTCTTTTCACTACTCCTCCACCACAGGGCACCAACATCGCAGCTGGAAAGGCTGTTGGTGTGGTGGTGGCCACAGCTGGCAACACAGAGATTGGCAAAATCCGAGATGAGATGGCATCAACAGAGCAGGAGCGCACACCACTGCAGCAGAAGCTGGACGAGTTCGGACAGCAACTATCCAAGGTCATTTAAGTTCCATTATTCTCTCATACTGCATTTTTTTGCCTTTTATCTCAGCTATTTCTTTTTGTTTTGACTAATTGATTGGTGTTGATATAATCTTTCAATTTAAACTAATGCTGTTTACTTAAAGGTCATTACGCTGATCTGCATTGCTGTGTGGATCATCAATATTGGACATTTCAATGACCCTGTCCATGGAGGCTCCTGGATCCGAGGCGCTGTCTACTACTTCAAGATTGCTGTGGCCTTGGCTGTTGCTGCTATTCCTGAAGGTAAGCTGGAGAGCTACACACGTGCAGCTGTGTCCTTACCATGACTTGCTTGTTGCTGTGAGAGGATATTGAGACAGTTGCTTTGGAAGATCCTACTTATCGGGCAGTTTTCTAATTCTTCATGATACAGGGACAAAGGATAGTATTTTCATCACTTGACTAAAGAAATGAATATGAATGGCTGTCTCCATTTCTTTCTGTAACCGTTTATCTCCTCTCTTGGATATCTAATCCTCCTTTTCCCCTGTGGTTCGGTTGCTTTCTCTCTCCAGGTCTGCCTGCTGTCATCACTACTTGCCTGGCTTTGGGAACACGGCGCATGGCCAAGAAGAATGCCATTGTCCGCAGTTTGCCCTCTGTGGAGACCCTTGGCTGTACATCTGTCATCTGCTCTGACAAGACTGGCACGCTGACCACCAATCAGATGTCTGTCTGCAGGGTAAGAGAAAAGCTAACAGAGACAGCAAAAGAGTGATAGACAATTGTTTTTTGTGAATTTCATGAATTTATTCATAAATCTGATACAAACACTGCGCTCTAGATGCAGAAAAGAATTGCTTTTTTGGTTTGAAATGTTGTTTAAAAGGGAAAAAAGAGCCTGTTGGCTTTAGCAATCATAGTCTGGAGAAACCAGTCAGAAATCTGCCATTAGAATAAGATAACAATAATAACCTACTAACAACTTCAACACGTTACAAAATTACCATGAAAAAGAGACAGAAAATGAAACTTAATGTTAAAGAACATTTGTTATTACCCTCTGACTTCTTATTTCATTACTGTTAAAATAAGAATAAGCTCCCTCTGTAGATATAAAAGGCTCAGTCTAAGGTAACAGAAACACAACGATTCTTAGTTTCAGATGATTATACACTAATGAAAACATAATTATGAATATTATATTCTATTTCTCCTCTTAGTCCCCCTAAATGCTACGCACCGGATCTTTAACTATTGTTCAGAAATCCTATATTTACCATATGATTTCCCATATTTACCTCAAAGGCAAATCAGATGTGTTGCTATTGAAAGCAGTGATTTAAAGTCTGCTCATTAACCTTCAATAGTCGCATAGCTTTGCTTAAATGATATTGACAGTGTTAGCTTATCTTACAACATTTACACTGGTTTCATAGTAACCAGCGTATGTTTGTAAGTAGTTGTTGTGTACTTAAGAATGTCAACAGATAACAGTGCTTGACTAGGCTAATAACAGTTCTCATTGTACGGTATAAGGTTAACAAAATGTATGTGTCATTAAAGAAATGATCCGTTGTAGGACAAAAATAATTGGCCATCAATGATTGCAACTACACAGCTGCATGAGACTGAGGATTATCAACTGCATATCATGGCCATTCATGCTGCCTTAGACCTGGTGTTCTTTACATGTGTAAATGATCACTTTTGATCACTCCGCAACAATACCTTCATAATCAGCCCATGCTGAGGAATACTAGCTAAAGTCCCTGCCAGCAAAGTATGATAAATGAGCACTCAGTGACAGGACATGCTCAGTGCGTCTCACTCAATGACTTTATTGAAAGGTAATTGCAGATGGGACTAGTGAAGTAAGTCTTGTCTTTGTACCTTGCAGGGAAAATATTTAAGCGGCATACCATAATGTTTAAACAGCAGACGCAGTGTGTCCTTTGTAGCTCAAGCTGCCGGTGATTAAACGGACTGATCTGTCTCTTAAAAGCTTTGTCATCTCACGTTTTCTGAATCCTGACAAAATTCTCTTAGGTAACAAAATTCTCTTGAACCCAACAGTAAGTATTCAAAGTGTCCTTTGAATCTGTGTATGGCATACACATGGTGTCGGCACCACGTGTCACTGATGCCAGTGTATGGCTGTAAACATCCTCCCCAGGGGAAACAGCACAGTTTGCAGTGACAAGGTCTGCAGTCCACTGGGGATTGGTCATTTCAAACTTCATGAAAAATGGGCAAGTAGTCCAAAAATAAATGGTATTTTAAAACAGTTGCCATACACGGAGAGAGCAAGGGCTGGCTACTTTCCTGACATCTGAGAACTTTTTTAAATTTAAAGTTTTTACTGAGCAATAAAGCAACCCCGACAGCAAGGATTAATTGAGCAGTAAGCAGTGTTGACTTTGAAAGGCTAATAAGGGATAATACAGGGTTTAATTGTACTTTCGTATCTTGTTTATCTCTGTGTACATGTAGTATATACATTTATTTTCCAATTTATTATGTGCATAAATAACTTGAAGCTATATGAACTATTATGTATTTACTGTCTATTTTAGCCATATATAGCGTGTATGATTTCCTCTTCAGTGTTGCCTTACAGCTCAATTCTTCAGATTCCCATCATATATCTGCCTCCTGCTCCATCCCTCCATCTTTCTTGTCGGCCCCCTCCTCTTTTCTTCCGTCCTCGTTCTGCTCTCCTCCCCCTTCTTGTTCAGGCAGCATGCTGATCAGTATGCAGTAGTTAGTCACTTGCAGCAGAATCAGCAGTAGAGTTGCATAACTGACCTTGTGTTGAAAGATTCTCTCTCTCTCTGTCTCCTCTGTCTATCTCTTGCCTTGCTCATCCTGCACAATTTCGAAAACAAAATCATGTTTTTGGACGGCCTCATTTTGGTAACCACAGGATGCTATTCCTGGCTGATTAATAGAGAAGCTTGTGCTTGACGCATCTGCTGCTTCCAACCACCCCTGTTCGGATAGGGCAGTACTAAAAGTTGTCCCGAAGGACTGAATCCTTTTTCAATTCAACTCCTTACTTGCTCTTGTGTTTTGGGTAGGAGCGCCTCTGACATCACTAGTTTATGTTGCCCTGAGGGGAGTGCATTCATTATGCCAGCACATCATTTTTTTCAGATATGTCTATTTTCATCCCCCTGCTCTGCCCCCCCAATTTTAAGCAAATGTGGTGCTTTTATGTAAGAATGTGTGAATGTATACCCTTGACAGACACGATAGAAGCTCCTCTGTTTATCTGACTCAAAACCTCTTTGCTTTTTTCTCTGATTTTGCCCTTGATTGATATCGAAATTCTTATGAAAATTAACAGCCTCTTATATTTGGATGTGGAGAAAAATATTAAAATAATACAGTTGTTTATTTTCTGGTTAATAAAATCCCTCCTTTGTACTTTGAATTGGAAGCATTCATTCATTCATTCAAGAAGATGCTCAATAAACCAGACAGTGTAACCAGTCTCCCAACCCAAAGGTTTGAATACTCAAGGTCAAACTATTTCCGCCTCAGAGTGATTCACTTTTATGCAGTTTGTTCATGTAGTGTGACTGCGCACAGAGGAATTGTGTGTCTGCCTTGCTGTAAGATGACATTTATGGATCCTCCCCACTGGAGTGCCCAGTGTCTGCTTTGGCTCAGCATTTCTTTATTATACTCTGCTCTATGTTCAAGCGTAATCATGATATGAAGGCTTTCTTCTCGTGGATAGCAGTCTGCTGCCACCTGCTGGATGCAGTGTCCATCTTTTCTTTTTGGCATTTAGACTTAAATATATAATGGGATTGATAGAGAACTTAAAATAAGGCACAAAGAAGTGATGCCCACAGAGTCTACAGATGTTTTGTTTGGGTATTATGTACTAATTGTTTGTCTCTATAATGTTTGTGATTCTAGATGTTCATCATTGACCAGGCAGTGAGTGATAGCTGTACATTAAAGGAGTTCACTGTTACTGGCTCCACATATGCCCCAGATGGAGAAGTGTGAGTATCCAGTGTGCTACAAGATGTGTCTAATAAAATTAAATATTTTCTCACCACTTAGAAGGAATGCGTTTAATGCTTCTCAGCATGTTACAAATACAACCCCCTTTTCCAACATGTTTTTCATTGAATCGGCTCACGTGTTACTTTCTGTTTACATCGTTTTTTTTTAGGTTCCATGAGGGCAAAACAGTCAAGTGTTCGCAGTATGATGCTCTGGTGGAGCTGGCCTCTATCTGTGCTCTCTGTAATGATTCCTCATTGGACTTTAATGAGGTTAGTAGGGAATCGTTTATATGTTAACAGATAGATGATCTGTAAGCACCAATCTACCTCAGCTGACCATACATGACGTGTTTTGTGAGACTTACTCTAATGAAGACTGACTACATGGTTTTTCATTTTTCTCTGTGTTCAGGCCAAAGGAGTGTATGAGAAGGTGGGTGAGGCCACAGAGACGGCTCTCACATGCCTGGTGGAGAAGATGAACGTGTTCGACACGGATGTTAAAGGCCTGTCCAAGATTGAGAGAGCCAACGCTTGTAATTCTGTATGTAACCTTCAATTGTCATTTCCTTTATCTTTTGCATGTCCTAAACTCAATTCAGAAAGGATAAAGCAAATTCAGAAAGACAAACTGTTAATGCTAATCGCAATTGTGTGTCATCATATCTTTAGGTGATCAAACAGCTGATGAAGAAAGAGTTTACACTGGAATTTTCCAGAGACAGGAAGTCCATGTCTGTGTACTGCACTCCTAATAAGGCCCGTTCCTCTGTTGGCAAGATGTTTGTAAAGGTAAGAAACTGTTGATTGAGTAACTTGTTTAAGGTTGTGCGATTCATGAACATGACATGGTTGGTGCCATCACTAGATATTGTTTACAGCCTGAAAATCTGTCCGTGGTATTAGAATAAATGCTTTTCGTTAACCATATAGAACTATAATAATCATGTTAGAGTGGGTCTTTATTTTAAAGGGTAATGGAAGTTTTGAAAAGTTGTTTCCTAAAAGTGTTACAAAATAAAACATTATGCTGGATGAAAGTGTTTCTTTTAGATACCGTTCTGTGTTTTGTTTTGTGTCCTCATCATCCCCCTGTCTGTGCCTGCTCTCAGGGTGCCCCCGAGGGAGTGATTGACAGGTGCACACACATCCGTGTTGGCAGTAACAAGGTGCCCTTGACCCCTGGCATCAAGGAAAAACTGATGTCTGTGATCAGGGAATATGGAACAGGCAGAGACACCCTGCGCTGTCTGGCTCTGGCCACCCGAGACAGCCTCATGAGCAAAGACGACTTGGTGTTGGAGGACTCCAGCCGCTTTATTGAATACGAGGTGAGAGCCAGGATGGATTGACACGGTCTCACTTTTCAGGAGTGACGTTGTTGGCTGTCAGAAGTGAGAAAAGAAAAAAAATCTGAATGTGGAATCTGTTTTTTCCTCTTATCAACCAGACTGATCTGACATTCGTTGGCTGTGTGGGCATGCTGGATCCTCCCAGGGCAGAGGTAGCAGCCTCTATCAGACTTTGCCGTCTTGCAGGCATCCGTGTAATTATGATCACCGGAGACAACAAGGGTACGTAGAGAAAGTCTCATCTGCTCAGAGAGAAAATCTGGCTTTCTCAGATCATTGTAACTTTGTCTTTCTTTTTTTATGGAGAACTTTCTTCCACTACACACAAGGAAAATGGTCAACATACTTATCTGTGCTCTTATTTGTACCTCAGGGACGGCAGTTGCCATCTGCAGACGCATTGGTATTTTTGGAGAAGACGATGACGTTTCCAGCATGGCGTTCACCGGCCGAGAGTTTGACGACCTGTCCCCTGCTGCACAGAGAGATGCTGTGATCAAAGCCCGCTGCTTTGCCCGAGTCGAGCCTTCACACAAATCCAAGATTGTTGAGTTTCTGCAGTCCTATGATGAGATCACAGCTATGGTAAGAAAAAACACCTGATACCATCTACCATCTGTTAGTTTATTCTATTTTAACCATGCTCTTCAGCCATGCACAGTTTGCCCCCAAACAAATAAAATCATCCTGAAATAAAACTATACACAGTGAAATACTGAAATTCATTATAAAATCAATATTTCATTTCCTGCCCTGGCTTCCATCCTCTCTGCAGACTGGTGATGGAGTAAACGACGCTCCTGCTCTAAAGAAGGCTGAAATTGGTATTGCCATGGGCTCCGGCACAGCTGTGGCCAAGACCGCCTCTGAGATGGTGCTGGCTGATGACAACTTCTCCACCATTGTAGCTGCAGTCGAGGAAGGCAGAGCCATTTATAACAACATGAAACAGTTCATCAGATACCTCATCTCTTCAAACGTGGGCGAAGTTGTCTGGTAAGGATGACCATAAAGACCTCAGAAATACACACACATTAAACCTAAACATCACACTTTTTTGTACTCTTGTATAATCGTGCTTTCTTTGTGTGTAGCATCTTCCTGACTGCAGCTCTGGGGTTCCCTGAAGCCCTCATCCCTGTCCAGCTGCTCTGGGTCAACCTGGTGACGGATGGTTTGCCCGCCACTGCTTTGGGCTTCAACCCACCTGACTTGGACATCATGAGCAAGCCGCCACGCAACGCCCGCGAGCCCCTCATCTCTGGATGGCTCTTCTTCAGATACCTAGCCATCGGATGTAAGTGGTTGCTTCATGTAACTGGTATTTAATGAGCGATGCCTGCTGTTATTCATTTTCGTTTCCTTTTTTGTTGTGTACAAAACATTTGTAGAAAATATTGGGGGAAACATGAACTCATCAGCATGAGGTTTTAAGTCTTGGCAGTATCACATAATCAGTGTTAAAGCTAGCAAGCTCAAATATGCCACATTAGCACCACATGAAAGTTTAGAGAATGCCATTAGAAAACATTCACATCTAATTGCAATTTACCTTGAATTTAAGTAACCAGTATCACTGAGTGTGAGTGTGTGTATGATTGACGTTTTGGTTTGCATCACCAGGTTATGTGGGTGCTGCCACTGTTGGTGCTGCCGCCTGGTGGTTTGTTGCTGCTGAAGATGGACCAAGGATCACCTTTTACCAGCTGGTATGAATTTCAGCCAAACTATCCCGCTTAATTAGGCTCACTTCGAAACACAAATTTAAGTCAATCTGCTTTAATCTGTTCTACTTTTCTATAGAGCCACTTCCTGCAGTGTGGTCCAGAGAACCCAGACTTCCAGGATCTGGACTGTAAGATCTTTGAGTCTCCTTACCCAATGACCATGGCCCTGTCTGTGCTGGTCACCATTGAGATGTGCAATGCTCTGAACAGGTGAGTAGTTTTATTAACATTTCTGAATGCCTGTGCTTTAACATCTCTGTCTGAAGTCAGCGTGTGACTTTTTAACAAACGTGATCATTTGTCTTTGTTGTTCAGTGTGTCAGAGAACCAGTCCCTGCTGAGGATGCCTCCCTGGGAGAACGTGTGGCTGCTGGGAGCCATCTGCCTCTCCATGTCCCTTCACTTCCTCATCCTCTATGTGGAGCCTCTTCCAGTGAGAAACATATTGTTTTAGTTTGAATTACAGAATGTGATACTGGGTAATAAGGGGCCAGATGGCACGAAAGCAGTGTCATGATACAAGAATAATTTATTTTGCTGTGAAGCTAAAATACAGACACATCCTTAGCTTGACTTCTTTCTCGTGCACTTCTTTTCAGATCATCTTCCAGATCACCCCTCTGAACCTGACACAGTGGCTGATGGTGCTCAAGATCTCACTGCCTGTCATTCTCTTGGATGAGTTTCTCAAGTTTGCTGCCAGGAACTACCTGGAGCCTGGTAAAGAACTGGAGAAGCCTGCCAGCTCCAAAGGCTGCTGCCTTTCTGCATGCATGGAGGGCATCTCCTGGCCTTTTGTGGCCGTTTCCCTCCCCTTGGTCCTCTGGATCTACAGCTCCGACACTAACATGGCCGACATGTTCTGGTCCTGACTGACTTGAGCACAACCTCGACTTTTCCATTCCTCCACCCCCACCATCACTTCCCCCTTTCATCTCCCCTCTCCCCCCCTGCCTTCCCACATGTGCATAGATAGCGTGTGTGCGTGTTTGTAGAGTTAGCGTGTGTACTTGTGCGTGCCTACCGTGTGTGTGTATGAGAAGGACCAACTTTAACACAAGAAACGTAACAAATAATATAAGATGATAACATTGAGATGTCACCTGGTTTGAGTTGGGGTAGGATTTGAGAACAGGTGAGGCTTTAAATGCGAGTGTTAGAAGACCATCACTCCCATAGTTTTGGACTTTGTTGCTGGTTTGAGAGAAAATATACTATTGCCATTTTTTTTTCTTAATGTCAATATTGCCTTTAAGGTTTATATTTTAATGATTTTTGGAATATCATTTGTCTCATGTCACTACAGCAGATTCGTTTGTTTAGCATCCCTCTCCAAGGAAATTAAGATATCAGAATCAGTTGATCTGTACAGAGATTGAATTTTATGCAACTTTTTTTTTTAATGGCTATGTAAATTTTTTGACCAGCGTGGCTTAGACATTACCGACTTGATTTATTTTCTAATGTTTACCATTGTGTCTTCAGTATAAACTCAGAACTCTTTCAGAGAAGGAGAAGCTCCGTGGTGCAGACGAGGACAGGGGGAAGGTTTGGGAGTGAACGTTTGAATGCTCCGCTGAAACAAAAGGAAAAAAAATCATAAAAAAAACAAAAATCCGCATGTCCTGTGACAAAGCATGAACTCTGTGTTTTCTCATTTCTAATTTAATTTTGTGTGCCCCCCCCCCCCATGTTCGAGTATAAAATAACTTCCTGGATGTTTTTTTTTTTTTTACTATAATGAATTGAAAATAAGCCAGTTTTTCTGCACTGGGCAGAGCACAGCTACCTCAATATGATAAAAAGATTTCTTTTGTTTTGCTCATCTCTAGATGCTGTTCCTTAACGGTCTTGCTAAAGCGTAACATCTGAGGTGTGCCCCTATTTGCTTGTGCAGAAAACGGAACAAAATTTTCCTTCCCTCTAACATTTTTAAGGATATATTTTGTTTGTATTGATTTTTTTTGACATTCATTAACTTTATTTGTGTTTTGCTTTGGAGACAGAGCTGAGTGGGGATGATGTTATGTTTAACCATCACCATGGCGTTTGATTCAAAGGACATTATTATTAAAATCTTAAGAAAAAATACTAATAGACAAAGTACTCAAAATGAACTTGGATTGCAAATAAGAACCCAAAATGTTGTTTTTTACTTCAAAGAAAAATACACTCATAAACCCTTTGAATCAAAGTGTTTTCTGTCTTTATTTAATGAGGCCAGTGGTTTTCAACATTATTCATATCCAGTGTTTTTTGTATGTACATATAATACTTGAATACAACTCATTTCATACATATGAATGCTTCAGTTTCCTTGGCACAACATGACGAGCAGGAGACACTCATGACACAGAAGAGAACCAGCTCATGTGTATATTTGACTCTTACAGGCTTTAATATTTAGATCTTAGTTTGTGCTGGACTACTTTGTGGTAGTGTATACATGTTGGATCCAGGCCCATACAGTCAACTGCACTCATCTTAGACCTCTTACTTTGTATGGAAAAAAACACCCCCAACTAAAAGCATGTTTTTTGGGTAGAAGCCTGGGTTTGCTCGCTGTGTGTTTGTGTCCCACTTTACAACAACTGTGTGCTTTTCTTCCTCAATGCCTTCCGTTGGCTACCCTGTCACTAGAGTGAGTATCCATTTGCTTTTTTCACACTCCAGTTAACTAAAGTAGAATCTGATTTTAAAAAAAAAAACAAGGACAGCAGAGACTTTTAAATTGAAAAAGCATTTTGGGGTTTATGTAGCCGATCACATGCCACTATTGTGAATGTCACTGTGTGCTGTTCTTTTCACCCCCTCTGACACCTGCTTATATCCACAAATCCAATACCTACTCTTGATAGTATAATCGAGGAAAAGGTGTACAATTTTCAAATGCAATTTGAAAAAAGTGTTTGTTACTAATTGTTTTTTTTTTCTCTTTTTAGGTTGGCTTTCATAAAACCTCCGCAAACTTTTACGAGTGTGCTCAGAGGCTGGAGTCTTCCTGCCGTCCAGCATGTGTGCTCACTCTAACTTCACACACCTCAGACACCGTGATGACCAGCAGTGTGTGTACCCTTGCACAGACAAAAAAAAAAAACGGACATGTTTCACAGTAATAAGACCAAATACATAAGGGTATACTTAAAGGGTGGGTCGGGCTGAAAAACACAGTTCCCTTTGCCCACACGCACCACAACACACACACTTCTTAACACACTTATACCTCTGTGTGCAGATGTTATATCAATACGTCACTATTCCAGTTTTGTGTGCGGGGAAAGTTCTCAACATCGTCGGCTTTCCTCCTTGCATGAAGAACTTGTTTCCAACTTCTTGTCACGTAGAGAAATCTTTAAAAACACTGGGTTGAATGGTCTTAGCTGTACATCAGTGTACAAAACATTCATGCATGCGTTTATGCTGTATGTAGGCTTTGCAATTTGTATTTATAGATTCTAATGTATAATACTCAAATGACATATTAAGATGGTTTTAAGATGGATACGTCGCAGATATTAGGAAATCACTGTTTTTATTGTAACGGTTTGGGTTCTTTGCACAATATTAGACGTGGAGAAACGACTCATGCTGAACTTGACTGTGCTCTACTTGAGTTTTTTAACTTTAATTTTTCCGACTGATGACTGATCTTTTTACTTTCTGGTGAATAAGTCCTTTGCAATGAGGACAACAGACTGACACTTTGATTCATTGGTAATCCTGCAATACAACAGTGTTCTCCTGTTTTCTTATTGCCTCTGCATTATTATTAATATTATTATCATGTATCCTTAACAACTGCTGTAAAACTGTGATCTAATGTGAGGGGGCTCGTGCAGTCCTCTCAGAGACACCTGGTCGAAGAACAATATTAACCATATGTAAAAAGACGATCATTATTGATGACTAATGATGATTGTACATGCATTACTGAGGTTGTGGTTTCAGGTAAATAAAACAATATAGTATTTGAACTGTCTTTTTGCTTCTTTGTATTTCAGTGAAGTGAGTGATTACTTCTTGCACGACAATATGTAAGAATTAGGTTGAGAATGTATAAAAATTACTAAAATTATCAACAGAATGTAAGTTATGACGTCCATGTATTGAGTTGCAGAGATATCTAATGAAGTAAGCATGCTAATGAGTCAGTCCCAACCAGTCCTGGTCCAAAGCTCCTCCATCCTGTTTTTGATGTGAACACTAATATATGGTCTGAACTGCTAGCTGCAATGCTAACTGAGCTAACTACCTAAGGGCAGGGGCAGTTTGCCAGTTCTTAGATATTGCACCTTTAAAATGCCAAATAAAATTTTTGAAATTGGCCTTGAAAGTGATGAAATAGTCTTGATTGCTTGCTTCAACCATTTTATTTAATTTCATTTACCCAACTTTTAATATCATCTCTTTTTTTTCTGCACAAAAAGTCCACATTTCTGACTGCAAATCTTTAAATCTACCACTGAACCTAATTCTGTATATTTCTATTTTATACTTGCACTTACCTGTTGGCAACATGCTGATTAACCTAACTTGCTCTAATAACCGTATTTCTACAATAAAACTCCCTCTGCACTGGACTACACATATACAGTTTACCTTTATACTTTATATACCTTTATACTATGTAGTTTTGGAGAACAAATTCAAACTCAATTCAACCTGTATTATTACCTCCTTAATAAGGTAATAATACAAACTCTATCTTGTCCATATCTGAATAAACGAGCTGTTCTCAGAGGAAAATAAGGTCCCCAGAACAGTGTTATAAAGCTAGAAAGGTGGTGGGGTCCGCCACATATAAACAAAGTAAAACAGTATGAAATTGTGCACTACGTACTGCACCTTTAAAATGTAGGCATCTGATATCTGTAGAGGCCCTGCAGTCAGTCAGAGAGCCCTTCACTGACATCTTTAAAGATATTTTTTTATGAAGACCATGGAGAGGATTATTCTCAGGCACATCCGTCCCCAGGTGAGCACGACACTGGACACTTCAGTTTGTTTACCGTCCCGGAATTGGGGTGGATGACGCAGTCATCTACCTACTGCACAGAACACTGTCAAACCTGGAGTACACTGGACGCACTGTGAGGGTCATGTTTTTTGACTTCTCCAGTGCTTTCAACACAATACGGCCGGCACTTCTGAGGGGGAAACTGGAAGGGGCAGGAGTTGACCAACACCTGGCTGCATGGACCATAGACTTTCTCACCAACAGACCACAGTATGTGAGACCCAAGGACTGTGTCTCAGATGTGGTTCTATGCAGTACGGGGGCCCCTCAGGGTACGGTGTTCTCTCCCTTCCTTTTCACCCTCTACACATCGGACTTCACGCACAACACCGTGAACTGTCACCTCCAAAAGTTCTCCGATGATACAGCCATTGTTGGATATGTGCCTGAGGGGAATGAACATGGGGTGACCAGGGGGTCATTAACAACTTTGTTAACTGGTGTGAATGCAACCACCTGCATATAAACACCAGTAAACAAAGGAGATGGTGATCAACTTCCAGAGGAAGACACCACAGATCACACCAGTGAACATCCAGGGTTTGGACATAGAGATGGTAGCAAAATACAAATACCTGGGTGTTCACCTTAACAATAAACCGGACTGGACTGACAACACGGATGCCCTGTACAAGAAGGGCCAAAGTCGCCTCCATCTGCTGAGGAGACTGAGGTCCTTTGGGGTGCAGAGGACATTACTACGAACATTTTATGACACTGTGGTGGCATCAGCGCTCCTTTATGCAGTGGTCTGCTGGGGAGGTAGCAGCACGGACAGGGACAGAAAGAGACTGAATAAACTGGTCAGGAGGGCCAGCTCTGTCCTGGGCTGTCCACTGGAGTCCATAGAGGTGGTGGGTGAGAGGAGGATGTCAGCCAAGCTGACGTCAATCATGGACAACACCTCTCACCCCCTGCACCAGACTGTGGAAGCATTGAGCAGCTCTTTCAGCAGCAGACTGACACCCACGTTGTAAGAAGGAGCGCTTCCGCAGGTCATTCATCCCCACAGCCATCAGACTGTTTAACTCCAGCACTACATGAACAGTCACTTTCCACCCACTTGTTTGCTTTCTGTAAATAATCTTATTATTTTTTGTAAATATCTTGTGTTTTTCTATTTATTTTCTATTTAATGTTTAAATGCATATTTTTTCTGATTCTACTTGTACTGTTGCCCCTCCAGCTGTTGTAACATGTGAATTTGGGATAAATAAAGACAATCTTAATCTTAATCTTAATTCTGTGTCTCTAAAGTGGAAACAGAAATCACACATTCATGTATGACATTTGTCCACTAGGTGGCAGTAGCGGGTTAAAGATACCAACAGCACTCGTTCATGTTCCTCCACACCTGCTTGTCAGGTACAACCACTGGCTTTTAAAGGAACCTAGAAGGAGTAATACACTGAGAGTATCATTATTGGTAGTTGTTAATGAAGGGTTTATTATTGGGAATAATGGGAATAGTGGTAGGTTGTATTTCTGAAGACATTTTGACAGATAATGTTGATTTTTAGGGCTGAATTTGCTATGAGAGAAACCCACAATCATGCAACTTAATTATAATTTTTTTTAAAAAGCCAAATGTGTCAGGATTCAAATGTGTGACACTTGGGAGGATATATAAGCCTGTTATTTATATGCAAAAAAAAGTCTCTTTTAAATCCTAAATGTATGAAAATAGATTTAAATCAGTAGCATTTCACAGCCAGAGAATAAAGCAGGACTTCATCCTGGATCTGAGGGGCTGACTGCATCCCTGCTCTGTCTCTTTAACCAGCAGGCTCGCTGTCACTCTGGTCCCTCCCATTCTTGCAGCCCTCCAGTGTTGCTGGCCTGAGATGGGAGCGCACACAGCAGCACCATCATCTCGGCCGAAGAAACGGGAGAAAGCTGGAAAAGAACATTGAAAAAAATAATAATACCACAAACGTGCCGTGGGAGAAAAATGGGATAACGAAACGATCTTTTTGCTTTTTTTTCCTCCCGGATCCCTCCAGCTTGATCGCGTCCTCCTGAGAAACTCAGATGTGGTCGTCGCTTGTGTTTTGCGCTTTTTATCCATTCTCCTTGAGCGCCGCTGGTACAAAGGCGCCTGGTCCGGAGCACCAGCGCTACCTGGGATTAATGCCGTATGAATGGGCAAGAGTAAAACCCGGAATGCTAAACACAGACAGTGAGTAAACCAAGTCGGATTAAAACACTTTCTTTATTATTTTCCTTCTCTTCTCTGGAGCCCGATCACCAGTGACAGATGCTGTCATTGTGTCGAGGCTGAGATTTTAAGAGAAATTCTTCTCCTAAAAGTGGCCTTTCCTGGAATAATGCATGAGAAAGTCGAGCGACATAGCAGCTTTTTATTCCCTTTCATGCCTCACTCGTTCCCAGCTCTTCCTCTGACTGAACAGCCGGTTTCTCTTGTTCAGAATGGGATGTATTGTTGCATCTGCGCAGCCCACGACAAGTGTCAGCAATTAGACTGTGTGTTTCAGAACGGCTCACCTAAAGGCCTGTTATAAACACTGCTTTGTAACTGTAGGTGGCCATTGTTGTGAGGATCCAAAGAGAGGACTAACCGTGCGCCCTTGGCTTCATTCATCCTGTGTGTGAGAACCAGGATCGCTCATAGAGATCATTTAAACAGTATGGTGGAGCCCGTGGGTTTCATCGAAGCGTGGAAAGCGCAGTTTCCAGAGTCAGAACCCCCCAAGATGGAGTTGCGTTCAGTCGGAGGCATCGAGCAGGAGCTGGAGAAGTGCAAAGCGTCCATCAGGCGCCTGGAGCAGGAGGTGAACAAGGAGCGCTTCCGTATGATCTACCTGCAGACCCTCCTGGCTAAAGAGAGGAAGAGCTATGACAAGCAGCGGTGGGGCTTCAGGAAGACGCCTCTGAATGAGGGGGTGGACCCTGCAGCCACACAGGGCGCTGAGTGCCAGTCCCAGCAGCCACACATGCAGGAGACAGGTGGAGTTGGAGTAGTCGTAGGCGGTGGGGGTTACGGTGGTTGCACTGGGGGTGTTGGGGACAGGAGCCGGTATCAGCCTCTTGGAGATGGAGCTGGCAGATCCAAACCCCGGCCTCCACCGGCCAGGAAGTCGGCCTCCCACGGAGACGGCCTGGAGTCGGCCTTCGAGGTGCCCCCGCAGGCTGAGTCGACGTCCTGTGACAACCTGGATGGCCTCTCGCCGTCCAAGCAGAGAGGCGGCATCTCCGTGTCCCCTCGCAGGCCCACCCTTCCGCCCCCAGACAAGGACCTGCCCACTGACCCCAAGGACAAGCTCGGGATGGGACTTGGTGTGGCAGCTCTGAGGTCCAACTTTGAGAGGATCAAACGGGCCAACTCTCACTCTGCAGGCGATGTAGCCAAGGGCCAGGAGAAGCAGCTGCCGCCACCTCCGCCACCATTCTACTCCAACATGGAATTCCATCATGAGAGGGGTCTGGTGAGGGTCAACGACCGTGAAGTCTCAGAGAAGATCAGCACCCTAGGCAGCCAGGCTATGCAGATGGAGCGAAAGAGATCGCTTCACTCACTCCCAGGTAACCTGGCTACAGTGGCAGGAGAGCTCCGCGCCAGGCCCGTGTACAGAGGTCGGTCTACTGAGAGCACCTGCGGCTATGATGCGGAGTATGAAGACGGGGAACCCAACCAGCGACATTCAGGGCGGGCCAATGGGGGCAAACCTCCACCTCCTCCTTGGCAGCCCTCTGAGTTCCAAGCCTACTCTAGTGTCTATGTTGGCGGGGTGATGATGGGTGAAGGTGGCGGTGGAGATGGGAGAGGTGGTGGTGGAGGTGGTAGCGGAGTCACAATGGGGGGTGATGACCACCTCTTGACCTGGCCACGTCGTTCCTACTCCCCAGGGAGCTTTGAAGATGTCGGTGGTGGCGGCGGCTACACGCCGGACTGCAGCTCCAACGAGAACCTGACATCCAGCGAGGAGGACTTCTCCTCAGGCCAGTCCAGCCACGTCTCTCCCAGTCCCACCACGGCTTTCCGCCGGCCCTTCAGAGAGAAGAGCCGCTCGCCATCCCAGAACTCCCAGAACTCTCAGCACTCCTTTGACAGCAGCAGCCCCCCAACGCCGCAGTCCCAGAAGCGTCACCACCGGCAGCAGGGAGGCCACGTGGTCATGTCTGAAGCCACTATTGTGAGCGTTCGCAAGACCGGTCAAATCTGGCCACCTGCTGCCCATCATGACCTCATGCCCCATGGTAGAACGTCCCACGACAACAGCTTTCATGGAGACCACCTAGGTGAGTGATGGCTGCTGTTTCTATTGTCTGTTGTGGTGAAGAGTAGGTGGACTGCATTGCAAAGGACGTTTCAGAGCTCATACTGGCTCTGACTACGTCTGGATGTGTGTGAAGGAAGGAAAAATGAATGAAAGCCTGAGTGAATGAGTGTTATTTAGTCATGCTGGAATTATGTTGGCATCTGTTCCTTTGCTTTTTTTGCCTCTTTTCCATATAATATGCCTTTCTTAAACCACAAAGCAGCCAAATATCGACATGATTGATAGTGTGTGCACGATTTTGTGTGTGTGTGTGTGTGTGTGTGTGTGGATACGCGGGCAAACCACGCCGGACTGATTGTCCTTTGGATGGCCTTGTGTGGGAGACAGATGAAAGATCCACCTCTGCTTATTCCTGGAATGTCAGTCGGGTGGGTGAACAATAAATGCGGTCAGTCTGGGTTGAAACTGCAGGTCTAGCCTTTCTCAGACGACTCCTGCGGCTCGGAGTATGGAATTCCAATCACAGGTGTCTGTCTGCCTGCCCGAAACGTGACTGAGTAGAAAACAATTCCCCGAAACTCTTCGCCAGCTTTTAGCACAGACCAGGACAAAAGAAATCCAAACAATTACCCTCAGTATCTCCAACCAGTAAATTGCAGCCTCGGAGCGATGGCACCTGTAATAGAGCAGCAGCTAGGAGATAGATGTGCAGCCTGCAGCTAAAGACATAAGCACCGGTGAACTTGGCTGCCATGCTCGAGCCCAGCGAGAGTGGAGTGTGTTGCTCGAAGAAGCACATTAGGAGGGCTTAGTTTGTTGTAATTCCTCAGTAGAGTTTCCACTGTAGAGGCTGTGCCAGCTCGCAAGAAGTAAAACCAAACACTGCTCGGGTAGTTCAAATATTTGACATAATCTTTAGGCATAGAGCGTTGTTTACCAAGGTGCGGTTTGCTGCAGTTGTGCACATTTTGCGTGTTGTCTCCCTCTGGTTTTCTGCTGTTGAAGTGAGTAGTGTTTTGGCGTCGACTATATCAAATCACATCAAATAAACTCAATTTTATTTACATAGCCCAAAGTCACATTGCCTCAGTGGGCTTTACAAACTGTGCAGTGAACGACATCCTCTGTCCCTAGACCCTTAATTCGAGTGAGGAAAAACTTGAGAAAAAAATCCCTTTTTAACAGGGGGAAAAAAAGATGGAAGAAACCTCAGGAAGAGCCACAGAGGAGGGATCCCTCTCCCAGGATGGACAGACATGCAATAGATGTCGCATGTACAGAACAGAACATACATATATATTGCAACAGTTTTTGGACTGGCGCCCTTCTGGACCAGACAGGCAGCAGGGCGCAGGCATCAGATGCTTGTTCATGTGCCAGGGTGAACTGGAAGGAGTGGACGAAGTAGTCCGATAGATAGTGGAAGAGAGAATCAGAGTATTAGATGGGGATTTGAGGACACTGAAAGAGAGATGTAGGGATTTTGTGTAAGCACAACTCATGGTTTTTGCTACACACTAACCGTAAGTGTGCAAGCTACATACACATAACGACGTAGCGACACATAGCGACATAACCCTCAACCTGAACCCCAACCCTAAGCCTGAACCCTAAACCCTAATCCTGGCCCCTAACCCTGTACAATAAAGTTAGTGAAGGCTAAATAGCATTAATGTTTTGCTGTTAAAGTGTGTGATTCAGTGCTAAACACATTTCTGTCATCATTCTGGGTAGCATTACCGTCTGAAACCCGACTCTGCTCCCTGTCTAAATATCCTGAACAGAAAACAGGTCTCTGTGCATCTATAATTCATTTATTTGAGGAGACCCAACGACACTGTGGTCCTGGTAGAATCAACTAAAATGTTTCTCCAGACAGGATGCAATCATCAAAGTCCAGGGTCGCATCCTGTCCGGAAAATAAAAACCATCTCAGACATATTTGCAGGGAAAGTTTTTAATTACCATTCCCTCACCACCAGCAGTAACATTTGTAGCTGTTGGAGCAATTAAGATTGTGCACAGTTAGCACCAAACCCAGATAGCGAGTCCCCAGCAAATGGCTAGCTAATTCCCCAGCTGCTATGTTTGGGATTATCGCTGCACTGTCTGCTCTCTTTGTTTTAACATCTTTTCCACAACACTGAGCCCTGTGGGGAGTTAGGCGAGCCGGAAGAGCAGGGACAGAGATGGAGGATATGTGGAGGGGGTGTGTGTGTGTGTGTTTGTGTGTGTGTGTTGCAGACAGCGATGCATTTAGTGGGATAATCTGGAATTTGAGCATAAGAAGGAAAGTGTTGGTTAGACACCCTGCGGAGTGGTCTTGTTTTCTGGCTGCGGTTTAAGCTGAGGGCAGACAGCGGTGATGTTGACAGTGAAGGTGATGATGAGGATGAATATTGCATCATTTCAGGGCCCCTCGGCGGTGTATCGTTGCAGCCAACCAGAACAGGGAGAGCGGATAGTAAGGGACGGAGAGTTTGAGTTTGAGTGTGTTTTCGGCGGGCGGCGGATGATAATAATGAGGAGTGGGACGGTGTTGTGAGGAAGACTGAGGGAGGCAGAGTGCAAGGCAGAGCTGTCGTTTCTCGCTTCGTTGGTCAGGGATGCGGGGGCTGCAGAGAGGCACAGATGGGAAGAACTCTCCCGTTGCGTAACAGAAACACACAGACTCAGTTTCGCACACAAAGACACACACGCTCGATGTTTACTCTTATATCTTGAGGCTGCTTCGCCTTCAGCGATAGGTGTGCCCGTATGAGTTGCTGTGTGGCAGCTTGAGATGAGGTGGTAGAAGAAGGACGTGTCCTGCCAGTGGTTGACCCGAATCTGGAGGAGTCGCACCATCAGCCAGAGCTCTGATCTATCCTCTTCTCTTCTCGTCACCGCACGCCATCAACAGTAGTAATTGCTTCATGGTGTGTTTTGTTTATTCAATGAGAGGGGGTTTCAGGATGAAAAGTCTGCATGCTGAGCAGAGATGAGCAGACTATGAGAGAGAAAAAGACAGACAAAATGAGTGAAAGATTCAAATAAAGACATCTCCCTCGAGTGTCATTCAGCGGGAACGCGGAGACGCCTGGCAAGTGAAAAGTAGGCTCGTGAAAAAATAGCAACAAACATGTTTGGAGGCACATGCTTCAGCTGCCAACTTTTCGTTTTTGAACCGCACTGAACAAACATGAGCAATGTTACGTCAAGCATTTGATCGCTCTCGCCGAGTAAGACGACTGACAAGTCTTTCACATCACCGTGAGTCAACTTTTTTATCTCTTTCTGAAAGCAAAAGCAAAAATGAAGGATATTCTCATTAGATGTGGAACATTGACGTGAAAATGGATTTCACAATGGGCGGATGTTGCAGAAAAGGTACAAAATAGAGCAAATCAAAATGTTTCTCACACACAGGACTAAAGGGAAGGAAATCAGATTTGTGGAAAACTGACTTAAAATCAAAAACCAAGCCCCGCATATGTTCCCCACAGAAAGTTTGAGTGAGGTCAGTTCGTTGAAGAAAGGAAGCTTTCACTACCTTCTGTAACGAGATGGACGGCAACCAAAAATGTCTCTTTATACGCTGTTTCCATTGATTCATTTGAAGGGAAATCTGCCATTAAGACAGGGAATACCTGTGGGTTTGTGTCGGTGAGGGCGGGGATGCCAAAGCAGGACGACCTGAGAAAGCTTCAATGGTTGTTTTGTCCACAACCTCCACCTCCCTCAGCTGGGTCCTGTCAGCGGCTGTATTTTTAGAGAGGTACAGCCTCCAGCGCTCTGTCTTCAGCCTCTCAGGTCTGACTTATTTATCACCTCATTTTATATTATTAAAACCGAGCTAAGTATGGCTTAGTTTGGTCTACAGACCTCACTATGGATGGTTTTCATTGGGGCTATTTCCTTCAGTTTACTGAAAACCACAATTTAATTTTCGTTCACCTACAAATTTACAAGAACTGGACTAAACTTGACAGGCCATGGTGTGTTTGAAAGAGGTAACTGGTTCGGTCTCAGTTTAAATAGATTTGAAACTGTAGAGTGAAATAAATGAGGCAAAAGTTACTGCTAACATTGTTAGCTTGCTTGTTGCTAGCTTGGTTAGAGTGAAGAGTAAAAGAGATATGGACTATGGTCGACACATCTCACCTGACAAAATGCAATAGCTAGGTAAGCCTAATCTAATGTTTACCAGTCATTCCAAACTATCTACCTTATTCCCAGACCCATGATACCTTGTGTGAATTATAGCTGCGGCTTCCGATGCCAACTCTCGTTCTTAGAGCAGTTGGTACTTCGTATCATTCGCTCATGAACTACAAACTCCGAAGAGATGTTTCCTAGTTGATTTACACATGACTAAAGTCTTAAAAAAGTGTGAAAAATACCCGCTTTCGTTGCCAGAAACACACAAAAACAAAGGAAACAAAAAAAAATTTAAACCCTTGTTTAAAAAATGACAATAAATTTACCTCGTACCTTTTAATGTAAAGCCTAAAGCCACAGAGAAAAGGGCTTGGTGTCCCTAAGGGACCCTTGCAGATTAAATCGGATGATGTCATCAGTGCCGCTCTGTGTGATGCTTATCGTCATGATGTCGAACACACTTATGCTTCCCAGGAAGTCAGAGTCGAGCGTGCTGCCCGAGCATAAATCCTGTCACAAGTGGGCGATCAGTGGAGATGGCAGCGATGCCAGAGACAATCTGAGGCTGTGTATTTCTTCCTGATTCTTTGTGTGTGTGCAGTCATTGCTTGCACCATGTGATTTAGGGTGTATCACCATGTGTGTGTTTGTGCAACTAGGGTGGGGAGCAGAAGATGAAAAGGAATGATGGGTTAAGGCGGCTCACGAGACACTGTGAGAGATTTTGTTTGTGGTACCTCCAGCCAACCACACATGCTTTACAGTAGTCCTGCGTGGCACAATGACCCCCTTTTCACACTGAGGGTTGGGGAGGAAGGTAGGAGGGGGAGACCGTAGCTCCAAAAAAGACCTGTTCAGTGTGCGCTGCCGAGTGAGCTTGGCAGTGAAAGCCTCGGTTACCTCAACCGACACACAGGAGCTGCAGGCTCACAGTCGGGCTCTGAGTGGTGGAAAGAAGAGAAGAGGATAAGGAGAAGAGGTGGAAGTGGAGTTGAGGGGGAGCAGATCGGCCTTTCTTGCCAGCTGGGTGCTCAGCTCAGCCTTTCACTGGGGTGGTGCAACCTGCTCGGACCAATTACACAGGCAAAAAATGGCCCCTTTGTTCCCTTTGCTGGTATCAGAAAACTTAGTTTTTGAGAAAAAAAGGGAAAAGCTTGATTATTCAAGAGTTTGAGTTCGATGTGAGATCCAGTCGATTCTGTCACCACATTTGTAAAATGACTACACCACATGGTCATGCTCCACAATGTTCTGGCAAACATGCAAAAAACTCACAGCTGAATGATTCAAATGTAAACACTCATAAATGTGGTCAGACAAAACGCTTGTTAGTTTGCATTTAAGAGCATGGCAGTCATTTTTTTCCTGGTGGTGTTGCACCCCCGTGTTTCTGTAGAAATCCAGCCTGTCTCAGAGGCTGGCGTGGCATTGCTCGGTTGGCAGTGGGCAGGAGGGTGGAGCAGCTCCAGCAGCTACCCAGCAAGAGTCAAACCGCCTGGCTTGGTTTGTGGGCTGTTACACTGAAACATGGACCTTTTTATATATGTGTGTGGAAAAAAAGAGTTTTAAAGATGTGTCCCTTGTCCATTAGCTTGAGGCCCCGGGAGAGCTTCCCGGACATTCAAGCTAACCTTTGGGTGAGTGGTAGCAGACTGTATGATCACAACTGGACCCTGCAGACAGACATGCAGATACAAACACACATAAACACAAACTCACAGCCCTCCAGAGTGCAGTTACTCGTCCCTGCTTCTGTTTATTTCTTCTCCTTTTTGTCTGTGTGCTTGTGTACTTCTTTTGCCAAACATTCAGCCACAATTTTTCCTCTTTTCCTCCTCTGGTGACTGACAGCTCTTGGAAAAAAAAAAATGTGGAAAATCCCTTACATAAATCCTGGTGACTTGTTTCTCCCCATGTGTAACTGCCTGCCCTTTTTGAACAGTGGCCATCTTGGCTCTCTGTTACTATGGCCTGTCTTGTCGCAGTCACCGAGCATGTCGTCTGGATGGGAAACTGTGCTAGCTAGCGTCCACCGCTAACCACTCACCACAGGCCTTTGGCCTTGTAGTGTAAGTGCTTGCCGGTGTGTTTTCTGGTTTTTCTACGTATCCCAGCTCAGCTGCACGGGCCGTTAATCACAGTCAGCTCTCCGAGGGACCGGGGTAAGGTTGGGGGGTGGGATGGAAAGAAAGACCTGGTTTATGGACCCGATGGTTAAGACCACAAGGCAACATGGCGTCTGTGAAGATTAACATCAGAATGACCCAAAAGGGCCTTTAGATTGAAATTGTCCAGATCTAGTGGTGCTCTAGTCTGGACATTAAAGGAGCATTACACCATTTTATTTTCTAGTCACTAACTATGAATACAGATGGTAAATGTCTTCTGTGGCTCTGGAGGAGTTCTCCAGTAGTTAGAGAGACATGGATGTAACCCGTCAGCCATTGCATCATGGGAATAGTAGGATCCAGTGTTTTATGTTCTCGACCCAGTTATGTAATAGAGCTGCAACGATTAGTCGATCGTAACAAAATGAGTTGCCAACTATTTGATAATGGGTTGTTTCTGTAACAACAAGCAAAAATGTCAAACGTTTGCTTGTTCCAGCTTCTTAAATGTCAGGGTGTTCTGCTTTTATTTGTCGATCACGACAGTAATGAAGAGTCTTTGGGTTGGTTTGCTAAAATGAGCAATCTTAAGAAGCCACATTGGTCTCAGTTAACAGTAAAAATAATGGGCAGTTTTATCGATGATGAAAATGATTGGGAGTTTCAGTCCTAATATACAGTATGAGCGATTAAAGATCGGGACATCTCTGCCTCTCTGTTCTTAATCTTTCTCTTATGAGTCCCCCAACTTTGTGAAAGCAAAGAAATTGCTGCTGTCTGACTGAATACACTGAAGGCACGTACAGTAGAAATGCATCAACATTCATGAAACATGAACTTAATACACAGTCTTGTGGCGCATGTCCCACACATGTACAACTGAGAGCCTAGTGATACTCCCCGCTGGATTAAAGGGCAGCAGAAACCTGTCTAGTCATGCAAACATGTAAGCCTTAATCTGCACTCTTCAGTCTGGGAATTAGAAACTGGCCGACAATCAGATTACCATTTCCTCTCATACAACACACTCATTAACAGCACTAATGCATGATGTCCTATATATTACAGCAGGGATTATCAACACTCACAAACCATCGCTGGCATGTGTAAATGGCAGGATACAGAGAAATCGTAGTTGCTGAGCACAAAAATCGGGCACAATGAAAGTGATAAAAGACAGTATAAATGCTAAATGGTCATGTTTTCTCACTGGATTGTGATAATGTGTGTTGGTGGTTTGCATTGACTCCTGCACTGCAGTGTGTAGATATCGCAGGCTTTTAGAAAATGAACTAATGGAGCTTTTCTTTTACTTAATGAAGCATTCTCTCTCTTATTTCCCACCACATTTCTTCTTTCATTTTCTTTATCTTTTTTTCTCCATCTCATCCCTCCTTTTCCCATTTCCTTTTCTTTCTTTACTCTATCTCTCTCCACTTCTCTCCATCCGTGCTCCATGCAAACAGCTGCTTCTAGTTTCCTTTTGCTCGGGGCCAATTAGAGGTGCATCACCTTTCCGCCTTTGTTTCCGTGGGTTTTCCACCAAGCAAAAGGGGGGAAAGCAGGGAGAGATCAAAGTCACAACCCCCCCTGCAGGGCTAAGCAGGCTCTCTCTGTAATTGTCCAATAGGGGTTTAACTGACGAATGCCTATAAAACAACACAATCAATGCCAAATGTCAGCAGCCGGCCCGCTTGTTACAGAACAGTACGGACTGCCGAAGCTATTCCCCTGCGCCTACACGGCTGATTCTCTCACAGTCTTTCTGTCTTCTCGCTTCTTTTCCTGCAGCTATTTCATGTCTGCATGTCTGTGTTTCTTTCTTCTGTCTGCCTGGCTATCCATCGTGCACTCCTTGAAATATTGTTCAGTTGAGTGTCTTTTCCTGATCACCGTTAGCTTGTTTAGCAGATTTCGTAGATACTAATTATCTGTGAGGTTTCTCTTTTGTATCCCCTTTGAATGTATCCTGACTTCTAGACGAGAGGCAGGTGGGTAGGCTGTGTTCGCGTTAAAACCCCAGCCGGTGATTGAACTCCTTGATGGTCAACACATTGCCTCATTAAATAGCTGGGAGCTTGTAATATCCAGTGTGGGGACTCCCTCTCTTTCTTCCTTTGCTGGAAGAGAAGCGAAAGAGTCTTCAGTGTACTCCTGCGGGGACAGAAAAACGCCCAAAGTCGTTTCCACAGCGAAGCAGAAAGGCTGCAGAGGAGGGAGGAAGAGCTTCAGACCTTATTAGTTTTTTGTAGCTGCGCATGATGGGGAGCTACAGGATGAAACACCTTGTCCTTTTCCCCTCCCCTCTCAGTGTCTCTTAGTCAGTTACACAAGCTTGAATGCAGACGCACTGTATAGATCTCTGGAGACACAATGCTGGAACCACAGTTTTGGTTCAGTGATATTTTATCAAATCCAGTTTTAAAATCCTTTCTAATCCTTTTTCTCACTCCACTTCGCTTTCAACATTTGTAGGCAAATGATGGCCGAACTCAATTATTTAATTGAGACTAGTTGCTAGTCCGCCAGGTAGGCTGTTGGATACATCTGCCATTGGCTGACTGTTTCAATTGTTGTTTCACAAGGGCACCTTCACTGCATCCTGATTGTGATTGGTTTAAAGTGGGCATCAAGAGCAAACAAGCAGCAACTTTTAATCGTGCAATATGTACAAATTTTGGTTGAAAACATTCCAAACATCCTAACCAGCTAGCCATGGCCCGTCTCTCTCCAAAGCTCCTGTGCTAGCAGCGCAAACACCAATACTTCCCCAGTGTTTTGCGCTCCCAGTCCGGACTGCTAGCTGCATGGCTAACAAAACTAACATCAGCTATAGTTGGCTACGGTTAGCGGTTACTTTAATATGCTGCCCCCTATTTGATTTTAGTATTAATTCAACAGGTTCTTACATATTGCACCTTTTAAGAAAACACGTGCAATTAGACAAAACATGAGCAAATTAGGAAAACATTGTCATAATAGCAACGCGCGTTTTCCCCTGATGGCCACCGTACAGAAGCAGCACAAATTTGCATCCTCATTAAAACTCACAACATGTAGCTACAACCTGTGACACTGAAATAGCAGGTGTAGCTTTCTTACCTAAGCTCACCTTTTTTTCCCGCCAGATACTTCTTCCAAATAATGGAGCTCCAATTCCAAAGCTATCTATCTGAAAAGTTTAAATTATTGATCAGATATGGATGAAACTGTAATTGGGAGGTTCAGCTCACTGAAATTGTCAGGACACAATCAGTACGATTGTTTCAGTAGAGAGGACTCGACACTCAATGAAAAATCAGTGGATAAATACAGACGGCAGCTAGCAGAGTCAGCCAAAAGTTTTATTTTAGCCTTTGGCAAGTCACACAGAGTATTCATGGTAATTAGCTCCAGTTGCTAAATCATTCTAACTGGCAACAGTGGTGATCAGAGCAGACTGCAATTGGGATTTGTGTATTCTTCGTCGCAGATGATTCAAACTCATATTCAGGTGTTTTTACCAATCTGGAACCGGATCCAAAATGGAACCAGCTATCTCAACCCAACCAGCAAAGCTTGCTTACACACACACACACACACACACACACACACACACACACACACACACACACACACAAAGAACAAAACAAAGAACTCATTACAACCTGCCAGTCCTTCATCTACCTTTTACTGTTTCACTGTTGCCCCTCTGCCTCCTTTGAGCGTCCGTCATCTCTCTCTTTTTTCCCTTCCTGTCAGTGTGTGTGTGTGTGTGTCTCTCTCTCTCTCTCTCTTGCCCCGGGCCCTTTGTTATTGGCCTGTGTTTGCACTGGGCAGCTGGATGGGTTTGCTCAATAAATGGCACTTGTTTGGGCTGCCCAGGCTATTAGAGGTGGGAGGTGTGTGTGTGTGTGTGTGTGTGTTGTAGTTTTCTAAGGGTAATCATTAGAGATAGAGAGGTAGAGGAGTTTCAAGAGACAGACTGCAGAATGATGAGGTAGCTATGCCATAAAAAAATTAGTAAATTGGCTGGCTGTCGATTAACGCTACAGATGGCTACTTCTGTCTGGTGAGGGCTGTGGATCAGAGCCAGTGCAAACGGCTGGAGTTGATAGAAGAAACACAATATAAGAATGATTTAAACCTAATTTTTCAGGTTTCAACTATTTGCTCCTCAGCACTTAAAGTGTGACGGATATACATCAAATGCTTTGTCCTGCAGGTAGAAGCACAGAAGTGTTGAAAAACGTCACTTTTGAAATGTGTGTTTTTTATGGAATATGTATGGACGAGACCAAAACTACCTCCACCGAGGCCCACCAGTTCCTTGTAGTCGGTTTACAGAACGCCAGCCATGTCACAAACCAACTTATCGTCAAAGACTTCCACTTACAAACTAATTCATGAACATTGTAAATGTGACTCCATATGCTGCCCATGGATTCAGGATAGATCGTGTAGATGCTGTCTGGAGGATGGGTGCACAGATGGAGGGAGGAGACATGAGCTGGAGAGACTCACTGTGCTGTGGTCTGATCAATTTAGAGGAAGAGCAGAATCTGTCCTGTCCGAACAACATTTAGTTAAATGTAAAAAAAACCAAAAAAACGAGAAGAAGACAAAAAACATTTCACCAGATGTGAGGAGACGTTTGATTTCCATTAGATTTCCTCCCACTCTGGCTCCCTTTATTGTCTGTTGTTTGTTGAGCCGCTTGTTGCAGAGGGACTGGATAACTGTAGGCTCCTGGGGAAGATCAGATTTCATGTTGCGATGTGCCTCCCTCCCCTTCCTCCATCTCCTCTCCGAATGCCCTTCGGTAAAATCCCTCCTTCTGTGATATCTCTTTTTATGTCACTTAATATCCCTCTCTCTCTATCCCCCTGACCATGTCGCTCTCTCTCTGCCAGCCTCTTTCACTTAGTGCTATTCAGCCTGGAGCACACCACACAACACACAGGCTGATTTTAAGCCCAATTTGGCCATGACAACTGATTTTCAAGTTTGCTGAAAGACTGCAAAAACATAGCGCACATCACCATGGACAGTCGGCAAACGCTGTCTTTGGGGTTATAAATTGTTGCCTCTCAGGTCAGAAGCAATCGTGGTTTTATTACATCCATCTGAATGTGATCCTGAGCTGGTTGACGGAAATGTGAATCACTCATTTTCCGAGAATCTGTCGTTAAATGTGCGGGTCTTTTCACAGCCAGTCTGAATTTTTAAAAGGCCCTTTTCTCCGCAGCTGTATTGTCCCTCTCTGTCTTTCTGTTTCAGTCCATTGTTAGACCTCTTTTCTTCTGACAGGCGGCAGAATTCGAGCCAGCAGCTCTCCTCCCACGCACCTTACAGCAAAGTGGATGCAAGAAATGCAACTCTGGCTTTTCCAGCTCTACCTGTGCCCCCCAGCAAATTGTTAAAGCACATATTGTCAGGTTAAAGATAATTGACGTAACTTTCGCGAGCACTCTGGATTGTTTCTCTCAGAGTTGTATGATTTTCTGGTTGGGCCAGCAATCTGTAAGTCGTCAGCAGAAACATTGTGCAAATAACCCTGACGGCAAGATAACAGGTCCGTGCTGAAGGCGTGTGATGTTTGCTCTTGGGCTGATACTTTTCCTGAGATGGCTACGAGCCAAAATGGGCAACTCAAACACAAGCGCATGCTCATGTTATTAACACGTCACAAATCAGACCAGGAGCTCCGAGATAAAAAACCTTTGACACACCAGCCGACTGGGAACTGGGCTCACTTGACATTTACTGAATATATTCCTCAGTGTTCGTAGAAAGCACTGGATTGAGTGACAGAGCTGTTTGTGACTGAAGGAGGAAGAGAAAAACGAAGCGATTCCGCATGTGCTGCTTTGTTGTGGGATTTGGAGCTTCCTCTGTCGCGTCCACATGGTGTCCACATGATCGAGACGGTCGTGTTTCACTAAGCTCTCTCATTCTTTGTCAGCTCTTTTATTCTCTCTCTCTCCTTCTGTTTTTCCTCATCTCCCTCCGAGTGCTCCAGTTTTACATATCTTCCTGTGTCATTGTCGCTGAAGCTCTCTGTCGTTTGGCCCACTTTGTAGACCTATAAATGGCAGAGCCTGCTCAGGGCGAAGTGGTTGTGATTGGCTTGGAGTGACAACTTAGGAAGTATTTTCCCTGTCACATCTGGAAGGAGAACCTAGAGTAACTTGCCTGGTTAGATTTGGTCTCTGTGAGTGTCTGTGTTTGGGCCTGTGTGTCTTCTGTCCAACAGTATAAAGCCTAAGGAAGGTTTTAGACGTTGAACTTCAAACTCTAGCAGTCAGCCAACTTACCTATACACACGTAAAATGTCGACATTTTCCCAAAGTTAACACTTTTAATGACCTTATCATGGTTTACGTTTTTTGCTTTGTATCTTGTCACTTTCTACTTCCTGCTCACATGTTCCCAGTGTTCTGTTTCCTTCCTGTGTTCCTGTGCTCCTCCACTGCCCTGTTCCCAGTGTTTCTCCACCTGCACCTCACCACCTCATCAGTTTAGTTTCTATTTAAGTGTGTTCCCTCGCTCTTTGTCGGTTCGTCTGTTTTTCGCTCTCATGTCAGTCCTGTGTCTCCTGTGCTCCTGTGCCTGTTCCCTGGCCCTTGTGTGTTGCCTGTTTTCTTGATTTGTTCCCCATGTTTTTCTGGTTTGTCCTCAGTTTTTGTATTACTTTTTAATTTTCCTTCGCCTGCCTTTTGTTGCCAGTTTTTGTCCCCTGCCATTTCATTGTTCACAGTTTTGGATTTTGGACTTGAGCTCATTAAAAGCTCGCTTTTTGTTTTCAACCTGCCTGCCTCTGTGTGTCTTGGGTTTAGGTCCTTTAGTTTTAATGGTGGCACCTCTGTTGTACATCACTTCTACTGCCCCCTACATAAATACATAAAAATGCAAAAACAGATATTTAGGTACAAACTTGCCATCTCATACACACGTAGAGCTGAATACATACCCACTAATCATTGCAATTGGATTAATGGGCATGTTTGCTCGTATGCATGCACGCACCGTGCCTCCCTTTCTCTGTCATCCATTATTAATGCTGAAGCCCACTTGTTGCAAAACGAGAAACCGATTGTCGTCACACAGGGTGTCATGTTCCCCACTCCCCACCCAGTAGTACCCGGGAGTCAGCCTACAATGTCCACACACACACGCCCTCATTCACACAACCTACACACTTACCCTAATCTGATTGGCATACCAATATCTAATGTAAATGTCATTAGTGATCTCAAAAATGCTGACACCGCTGACTCTCTGATCTACTGACTGTACATCGTTAGAGATTATACATTCTCGATGTTCATCTTATTCCAATGGTCGGGGGTGTACCCTGTCTCTCGCCCAATGCCGGCTGGAACTAGCTCTAGCCACCCACTCCCCTGCAATGGATGATAATAACTGGATGGCTGGATCTTATTCCAAGGATTATAGCAATTTACTCAAATAAATTCAACATGTTAGAAGGTTTCCCACTGGTGTAGTTCATGTTGTGGCTGTTCAGTATTAGTTTGCTGTGAAGCTCTGACACCTGACACTTGAGCTTTGAAAGTTTGAGACTTAAATTCCCAACAAACTAAGTACTTAAACAACTTAAAGAGACCACGAAAGACATTTTTCAGTTGCCTGACGATGCAACATTTTTGAAAACTTTTGATTCAGTCTACGTTTTCAGCAGCAGACTTTAAAAGGAGGAGGATAACAAGTTACATACTGAAGTTACAGTGCAGAAACCAGTTATCGGGCGGCGGAGTGGCTGAGACAGGGACACCATTCACCCTATTAAAAGACACTGTACCATCAAAAGGACACTGAAGCTGTTATTTTAAGGTGAAAAGTTACATAATGTGGCTTTAACAATGTCAACAGTGTCTGTCTACCTCCCCTATGCATTACGTTGTTGTACAGGTTATGTAATGTGATGTTTACCATGTAATCAGGGGATCCTGTTCTTCTGTGTGTTTTCTTGACATTTATGACTGAAGAGGCAGACAAACGCTGCAGAAGTCAAACTTCAAAGAAAAGTCCTGCTGCAACCATGAGTCACGTAATTACTAATACCTGCAAGCAAGGAATTATCTATTGGGCAACACGGTGACTGTCCCACCACTATGTGACTTCTTTGTTTTCCCTTGGCGTCGGTCATCTTTTGTCGGACTGTTTGCTCTGACTTTGACTTTATGGCGTAAATACTATCATAGCTTACAGCTCAGTCACTCGCAAGCAGTGTGTAGTAGCAGCAGATGACGAGCAGTATACATAGCAGTGTAAACAACACTACAGCAGGCTTGGCTATATGCTCAGTTATGTGGCTCCATCTGCCAGAACAAATTTAGGTTAGTCACGTATTATGTGAAACAGAGGGAAATATCTCATCGGCTACAGGCTACATAGTGGTGGTTTTGTGCATTTTTCTATTCCACAAACTAAAAAAAATGAATCTCTTCTCTTTTCTTATTTGATTTAAGTGATAGGGTTTCTGTTTGTATCAAAACCAGAACACTGTGGGGGGTTTTTTCTAAATGGGAAGATATTTTCTGAGTCAGACTATTATTGGGCTCCCACCGCGAGAGACTAATTTCAGAAACTTTCAGAAGCACCACAGTCACTGTTTGAACATCCTCAGAGGGGTAAAGAGCAGCCGCAGTGCTGTGACAAATGATTGGCATGGTGTTGTCCCCGCCCCCCCTCTCTGCAGTGGATTGGACGGTGGCCAGAGGACAAGGTATCTCAAGGAATCCCTGTGTCACCAGACACGGATACACACTGCAGAAAACCTCACACCCAGCACTGTTTACTCCAGACACACACTTCCTCCATCTCTAAGCCTTGTCATGGGACTTGAACTCAGCAGAGAAGACACTGCTAGTCATGCAACGCACACTTAATGTAAACAACGCACCAGCCCCTCTGTGGCAAAGCTGTTCTTGTTTCTTTGAAAGCCTCTTCTCTCATGTGCATGGCGTTATTGGCCACAGAGGAGATGCCACTCCCTGCTGTTGATGTCTGTCTGTTAATGTGTGGGCACAAATGTGCTGCTGTATTTAGTGTGTGTGTGTGTGTGTGTGTGTGTGTGTGTGTGTGTGTGTGTTTCATGCCAGTTTGCCTTGAGAGCAGCCTTGTATTGAAAACAGACAGCAGTGATCTAGAGAAGGACCTGTGGTGCCTGCAGTCTACTCTCCGGGTCGGAGGGAAGTGGAATAATTTTATTACTGTAGTGCCATGCCAAGAGATATTCATAACTGTATTGATTACTTAAGTGAATCTACGGTGAGGGCGCCCATCACAAGACCTCTATAAATCCTTGAGCAGAAGATGACTGAAGCCTTGTCTGTGTGAGATGACCGTGCTATGAATCTGTGGTAGTTAGGCAGCCATGTAGCTGAAACTACCCTTCACTCACAGAAGCTTTCACCTTGCAGAAGTCCAACTTTAAGCTACAATTTTCTGCAGTGTCATCAGCACCAGTAATGCCACAGCTGCAACCCATTCATTGTCAAAATCTTGTAGCTATGTTATTACATTGGTTTCTAAAGATTTTTTTGTTTTGGTCGTTGACAGTGGAGGAAAATGATCCACACATTTCCTCCCGGGCTTGCAGCAATAGTGCACTAATGACTAGCACGTGTGTTCAGTTAGGAGTATGATCTGTACGCTGTTTTTTTAACACTTTTCAGGGTCATAATTTTATTTTGGGTTTCTACTAGAATAGGTTTACATGCTTTAATTCCCATAAAACACATCAGTTTTCTCATACTGTCCAGTGCTGCTGCTCTGTATTCCCCCTATGAGATGCTCTGTTTTAGCTCCCGTCTCTTTAAGGCCCCCCCTCCCCAAATCCCAGTCTTCTCTGATTGGTCAGCTCACATATGCCTGAGCCAGCCATGTCGCCGGTCGGCTCTGTCGTGTTTTGGGCTTCCACTTAGCTTCATTTCTACAGTCAATTTAGTCATAAATTATGCTAATGAGTGATGTGTGATGTCAAGAAGTCATGGAATTAGAGGCGGGACTACTGACGAGGCATTTCAGCCACTTCAGGAGCATTGTTTTCAGTGGGAGAGAGGAGCTTTTATTGCCGTGAGACCTTTTACATGACCACTGAAGGAAAGGCAAAAACCAAAATAGCATAATAGGTCTCCTTTAAAAAAAAGCATCCAGTTACCTGCCATCTTTGCTCTGCCTCCTCACAACAGAAGGCTTCCAGAAAGCCAAACAGACGGCTTGCCTAGTGTGAGGAAACGCAGTGCTCCACACAGTGGAAACTTCCAGTGTTTTACACCGACACAATTAGCTGTAATGAATTGAATTAGTCTGCCGAGGCTTCAGGGTGAAAAACCCAACACAGAGAGAATCTCCTCTGGCAGACACATCATGGCATCTCGTCTCAAGGCCTCTGTTTTTTCACATGGCGGCCATTTTCAGCTCACGTCACACACAGGGTGTAAAGCTAAAATGGACATACTGGATCCACAGAAGTGTCCCCTTGTCAAACCCACACTGTGAAAACAGGAACCTTGTGACTGTATAATTGTATAATTTGACACGTAGAGCTTCGCTGTCACTGTTGTTACACGCTGTACATAGAGTCCAGAACACCGTGGTCTTTAACTGATAACTAACTTACAGTATGTACACACTCCATAAGATATTAAAAATATTTAAATGTTTTAAAAGAAGAGAAAACAAAGGAATTTGAACATAAAAACACCCCAGAATGTTTTCTGACATATATTTAGCAAATAGCAACTCAATCATTAACACACAACCACAGAACTAGGGAAAGCAACATGGCTAAAGTGGCAAATAAAAAAAAAAGTGGCTTAAAGATCTCTGGCTATTAATGAACTTGTGCTCATCAATCAATATAAATGTATTTTATTTATTATAGGAGGAGGCTGGTCAGCCACTGGAACAAGTGAATGTCCTCTCCTGGTATGTGCATGTCAGTGGAAAGTAAGGTTCTTAATTGTTAGCTTTGATTAGCATGTACTGCCCTCCTGTCAATGCTGTTTGGCGTGCTGTCAGTTGGCCTGTCAGTCAGTCTGGTAATAGGCCAGTCACAGAAAGCAACCCCACTGCAATAAATGTCAGTCACAGTCAGTCAGCAGGAACAGGAGAGGGTTAAAGAGACTTAGATTAACAAAGACAACATGAACTTGTGTGTGAGTGTGTGCGTGTGTGTGCGTGCGTCTGCTGCACAAACCGACTGAGACACATTTACTGCACATAGACACACAAGCCATGGAAACAATCGTGATGCATGTGAAGAGGAAGAGCCGAACAGCCTGGCTCTGTCTGGACTCGAGATTAAAAACTAAAGTGGCATGTTTCCAGAAATACTCCAGGAGAATTACATCTCCTCCTCTGTCAGCAGAGTGTTGATCATAGTTACTAAATCTCCACTCTCTGTCTCTCTCTGCGAGTGTGTGTGTGTTTAAAGACTGCAAGAATGATTTGTGGGAGAAGAAATCTTCACAGGGCGTCTGAGAAATCCACTGTGATATGAAAAAACGGCCTGGAGCTGAGTATACTAGAGTAATTGCAGTGGTGTTTAGGTCTTCTGTCATGTTAATGTACTGTACCATTCTTGGCTGAGACACAAAGGACAATTTAAAATACGCAGGCTTGTAATAGACAATAAAATATGGAGATTTTTAGTGTTGCTTTCTCTGCCTTCTGCCTCGATGCTTCTCTGCGTTGTTTACTCTCCGTATTCCTCCGTGTCACTGTACTTTTAAATTCACGTCTCAGCTGAGGCTCTTATGTAAGTGAATTAGCTGGCAATGTAGCGTTTCATTTTTCATGTGCTGTGTTGGCGATCAGAGACTAGCTGGCTTATGTCATCCCCCTTCAGCTGAGGAGAAAGATTTAAACATAAATGCAGCCGATTCTGCAGTGAATCTGCAAACCTTTCTGACTTCCATTACTTGTGCTACAGACATCGTTAGGGTTTATTTCTGAGTGCGGCTGGACAAGAAATCAAATTTGTCACGTTAGAGGTATTGCAGAGGGTCTGAAGGACAAATCTCCTGCAGGAGCACTTCTCACAATGTCACTAGTCCATCAGACTTACAGTAACAGCCAGTGCAGCCTATTTTAGACCATCAGTTGCTAAATTGAATGTAATAGTGGCTACATTCAGGTTAAATGGTGTTATCCTATTCAGGTGGATAGGTTGGTATTGACTGGGCCACTTTCTGTTGCCGTTTTTGTCTCAAGGCCAGACCTCTTGAGAAAAAGAGCTACCTGCCAGTAAAAAGCCATTATCTTCCATTTCCCTCCGCAAAAAAAAAACAAAAAAAAGTGCTATCTCACTCCGTCGGCTTATTTTTAACTCACTTTAAAGTGGAAACAGGGATTCGAGGGGAGATGATAAGCAGGAATTGTTCTAGAGAAAAGATTTTTTGTGTGAAATATGAGAGGACAAACTCTAAAACACAGGCTGAGAAAAAGAAAGTGGAAGGTCAAGGCGAGCTTGTTAGCAAACAGTTGCTGTTTAGCTACACGCCCAGCAGATACGGAGCAATGTTAGCATCCATTTGGAGCTGTGTTTTTGGTCGCCTGGCAAATGTAAGTCTAATATTCGCTCTCATTTTCGCTTTGTTTCATCTCTAACCCACTAAATCCTTTTATACAGTGTTTACCAATATTAAAGGAATATTCTAGTAGCCTGTTTTATGAAGAGATAGTGTGCTAATTGGCTAACGGGACAGCTAGCTTGGTTAGCTCTCTTGTAAGCTATCCAGAGGGGGTCCTTTCTGTGTTTCAAATTATTTATGTAGTCTTTTTAGCAAAGTTTTGGTCTTTTTCAATTACTGAACTGTTTTATACAGTGTCTACTGATGTTAAAGGCAAATTGTGGTATTTTATTAAGAGGTAGTTTTCTGGTTGACTAAACAAACTGCTTGATTAGCTTCCTTGCAAGCTCTCCAGAGGGGGTTCTTTCTGTGTTTATGTGTGTTTGAATTCAGAGACAATGATTCATGTAATATTAAGGCTTATTCGGAAGGCTTTAGGAGGCTGTAGCTTTTAGCCCTGATACGTATTAAGTTGCTGGGGTTGTGAGTAATGAATCTTTATGAGGGAGTTGGCCAGGGCAAAGCTAGCATGAGCCAAATGGCCACAATTATGGAAATAAAACCCAGTTTGAAAAATAAGAGTATTTCCCCAACATGGCTACTTTCCCAATGCATTTGGTTGTTCTAAATTTTCCAGAATCTTGTGGAGACTTTCATTTGTGAACCACAGAAGTGAATGTTAATGTTTTAAAGGTCCAGTGTGTTGGATTTAGTGGCAGTGAGCTTGCAGATTACCACTACTGAAGAAACACCTCTGTGGAAGAGGACTGGCTCCCTCTGTAGATATAGTAGGCTCATTCTAACTAACCATTATTTTTCGAGTGACTAATGAAAACAACATAATAATTTTTTTTTAAAATTCCTTTTATGCCAATAGATCCTCCCAAATCCTACGCACTGGAACTTTAAAGTACAAAGCAGTGTTGGTGCAGCAAACTCAAAATATGAGAGTGACATCATTCAGAGGATTCAGTGACTTTCATGGAGGTAATAGCCTCTGTCTGGCCACTGTTTGTGATATTTTTTAACATGGGTGTTTATTTGCGGTCGAGACTGGACGACAGAAGAAATGCTTCTGCAGCGCTGCTATATTTTGACGCTGATGTCAGAGTCACTCATCTCGTCTGCGCGAGGCTGATTCACGGATCTCAGGCAGAACATCTGACCGAGGGGACAGCGGGGGTGGGACATCACATATTAATGTGTGCATATATATATGTGTGTGTACATGCATGTCTTCATCTGCGTTCGCTTGAATGAGAACAAGTCTATTTTCAATCTGGCAGGGTAATTTTAAGGCGTGGAACATCCACTGACAGAGGAAAAGAGGGCAAAAAACGGCTTTTTAAATAAACTCATCGGATGAGTAATAAGAAAGGGCCGTAAAAGGCTTGCAGCCATAAGAGCGACCGCCACAAGAGCAAGGGCTGTGAAGTATTTTCAGACTGAGAGTTAATTTTGCTCTGGAGACAAAGCCTGTTAAAGCATATTTAAGACTTGTGCCTTTTGTTGAATCAAGTAAAACAAGCCTGGGTCCCATATGGTTGGTAAAGAACCAATCTGGATAATGCAGGTATTGATTTGGACCTTAGTTACATCCTTGAAGTGTAGTGCTGGACCTTTTCATAGTCCTCTTGACAGTTAAATCCTGACTTTCCCCTTAAAATACTGTTGCCTTGACTTTTCTGTTTAAATATTCTGAGTTCGGGGTCAAGAGAGTGTTATTTTCATAATCTGGGAGAGCAAACTGATGTCAAAAATGTCAAATAAAAAAGTATGAAACATCAATAGCAATCATCCAAATGAACAGGAAAGTCAATGTATACATAAAAGTAGTGCCTAGAATTTAGAGGTTTATTAAAAATGTATCATCTCTTTCAGAAACTGACTTGTAAAGGGCCAAATCCAGCTGATAATGGCTGTCTCAGTCGACAGAAAGGTTATCAAAGAGTTGATAGAGCTGTACATTTTACAGGCCTCGGAGAGAGTGTGTGTATAAGAAGACAGCTTGCCAGCCCCTCCGATACGGCTGTGAGACCTGTGTGCTGTGTTATTGATGGCTTCCATTAGAGTCTAATCACCCCTTGAAGACACTCACTCACACCCTGCCTTACCTGGGCTCCACACTGTCTTTTTCTCATGGGTAATATAACTCTCAGGTTGCTGCAGGGGCAAAAAACCAACCGGACTGGATTTGGCTGAAAGGATTGTCTGAAAAAGTTTATGTTGACTGTCCCTGAATACTAGTTTTGACTGTTTACTATCTGTTTGATCGTCTGCGCTGTTCTTCACCGTCCTAAATCATTGTAAATTGATTATCTACGATCGATGTTGCAATGATCAGAACGTTTTATAAAAGGGGGAGAGAGGGCTGAGATCCAGAGAGAGGTGAAGATGAACCGAAGCACATGCTGCTTTCCCACGCCCCTAGCTCTGCCGACACACATCCTTCTCCCCTCTTTCTCACATGCGGGCACACCTACAGCCTCACACAGTTATGGGTGACTTGCTCATCGTGTCGGTGCACAGTTGGGAGTATCACCGGTCTACTAAGAGTGAAAAGTGGGTCACTCGAGGGTCTTGTCCCATTTTTTTTTTTGGACGGGGCAGCTATTATTTGTTGTCACTCGAGTGTGGCGAGGCCCCCGCTGTCCTTTGTCTCACTTCTCAATGGGTAATGGTCTCCCTCCCTCTGTCTCTCCCTCCACCCCTCTGCCTCGGTCCGTCCTTGACCACTGGTTGACTTAGTATTGCCTCAGGCTCACTGCCAAGAGCTCACGACTCCGTGCTAAAAGGTTACTTACTTTGGCCGGAGCGGCTTAAGAGGGTGTGAGATCGTTCAAATGTTTTTCTGAGTGCACTGACAACGGTGTGTCAGTTTGTGTGTGCCTGTTGACTTACATGTGTTTATTTTCCGAATTTTACTGCCAAGTAGCAGTTGTGAGAAAGGTGGTTTTCTTAATCAAGATGAATGACTTCATTTACTCAGTACACACACGAGTATTTCCATTTAATGCAATTTTTAACTTCTACACTAAATTTATCTGACAGCTGCGATAGAATGACTCAACCCTCTCATTAGAGTAAATGTTGGCAGTGTACGTTTCTGCAAAGCACGAATATATTGAAACTTTACATTTCTTTATGTCGCACTTTATGTTTCTTTAGGTTCAATTTTCAGTTTTATGTCGTAACAACTCTGCTTATGCTCTGGTTAGGTTTGGACACTAAATCACTTGAGTTGAGATAAGATCATGTTTTGGCTTAAAATGGCTGCTTTGGTCGCCACAAACATGGCTGGAGATGACCCGACTTTCTGTCAAAAATAGCTGTAATAGCTTGGCAGCCTTCTCACTCACAACTCCACCACCATCCCCTCCACCTTTCGATATGAAATCCAGGTTATAAACATTTAATTTAATGAACATGATATGACACGTTTTGTAGGAATGTCTCTATGGTACGTAGCCTATGACACGTGCAAATGTGGATGTATTGGCATTACATTACATTATAATCAACTTTACAATGTTCTTCACAATTTAATGCATCAGTAGTATTTTAAGTATATTGAGTTAATACTCACACTGTACTTTTACCTCTGTAAATATTTGAATGCAGGACTGTTACTTGTAATGGAGTGTTTTTTTATTGAGGTGTTGAAACTTTCTGAATGATCTATATATAAATATTTCTTCAACCACTGGATGATGTGCATGCATGGGTGACAAGAAAAAGGTTAACATGTAAAAACATAACACAATGGAGTACTAATCTAAGACCAGTGGTGCAATGTAACTAACTATATTTACTCCACTATGTTTAAGGGGGCAAACATTGTACTTTTTACTGTAACATTATATTAGAGCACGATATCTTCACTTGACTCCTGGGTGCTTTTTACAACACTGTCCACGGCATGGTAGTTATGAAATGTTGTGTTTAATGCGTAAGTGTGGCTTATATAAAAGTCCTGTTTACTTTTTGTCAAATGCCAGTAGCGGTGTGCAGTACTCACTGTACTGTGTGTGTTGGCATTGTGTCAGAATACACTGGGAGACAAGTTGTTGATGTAACTCTGTGCCTGTGTACACAATTCAAATTCAGGTCATACTCATTCAGATTAGCAGGACTTTATTAGAGACTTAAAACCTAACAATAACATTAAAATTGTTTCTTAGATTAAGTGCTCAGTTAAGAGAAACAAAACAAAATGGATGCCCATCTAGGGAAGTGGTCTAATGGAAGCTATCATGTTGAAGATTTGTTATGCTTTTAACCTTCTGTGCCTGTTGTGTAGTAGCAGTGTTGTGGAGGCTGTTGTGCTAAGATGCTATTTGTAGCGCTCCGAGACAGAAGTGTTACTCACAAAACCACGAGTATAAATACTGCATGTCCCTACACTTCTGTCACTAATTTGGGTTAATTGTTTCCATGCACACAGTTGAAGTGGTGCATGTATCTACACAGCCTGATGACACACACGCGCACACACACACACACACACACACACACACCTCGTCTTCTACCCTCTCAGAGCAGGATTTGGGTCAGACGCCTCCTCTCTCACACTGACTTGTGCATGTGGGTTTAGGGGCCCTGTCCTTTGTATCCCTCTGATATCCCAACAGTAGCTCGCTGCTATCTGTTTCTGCTTATTGTCAGTGAGACAGGTCTCCTGTAGTGTTGTATGAAGGCTGCTTTTGTTGGCTGATAGGGGGTAATAGGAGCACACACACAAATGACATTCTGAGGAATCGGTCATTAAGTGGTTTTGAGTTCACAAGAGTGGTATCTGGATGAATACTTACCTTCCAGCTGAACACAAAACCCTTAGTTTTTTTTTGGCTTCCACTCTTGAAATATTCATGTCGAGCAGAGACAGAGAGTCTGTCTGAGGCCACCTCAGTCATTCTGATTTCGTGACTTTGTGTCTGGTGATTAAGGTGTGTGTATACAGTCTGTGTGTGCGTGTGTGTGTGTGTGTGTTCCTCTTTGTGGAAAGTTCTTGTCTGTGCACAGTGGGTACCTTTCCATCATAGTCCATTAAGTTGGCCATTTGTTCATGTTTAGACATAATTTAAGACATTTCAGTCATACAGGGGCATTGTGGGAGCATCCTGGAGGTTGAGTGGTCCATGATGCGTACTTTAAACTTAATGAGAGATAATAATCACCATTTAAACACATCAGCACCCAGAAACAGACAGTCTCAGATCTGTTTCTGTGGTTCTTGGTGCTGTGTGTGTGTGTGTGTGTGTGTGTGTGTGTGTGTGTGTGTGTGTAGGAGTAATATTAACTCAGACACTGTACATCTTATGACTCATTGTATCTGTCTGGTGTGGGTTTATCTTTTTCACTTCAGCAGAGGTTAACAATGTGCAGCTACAGATGGAAGCTGTTGTTTACGACTCAGATATTTTTAAAGGCCAAATTACTTCTCTCTTTTCTTTTTACTGTGTTCATCTATCTTTTCTGATTGGCTGATATGATATGAGCAGCTTTCTCCCCGTAAAAAAACACACAGTTTGTTTAGGGCTGGACCTGGATGCCTAATACCAAGTAAGCCTTGTGCTTTCAAGGCTCAGTTTTCTTTTCTTCCACAATTCTAGAAATTGTATTTAGTATTTCCCAATAAGAAAATGCACAAAATACATCGCAAACATTTATCTAATAAAAAGTAGAATAGTCAATATGACATCATCATCAATTGAACTAATGATAGCTACGGTTGCTCTCTGTTAGCGGAGTGGAGAGGGACACTCGAGAACATGCTGAAAGTCACATCCTTTGAACTGTCGCAGAAAATCCGACCCCAGTCCAGCAGCATTAAAAACATCCTTTTTTTCACATCTTGTTACAATCCGCTCACTTTTGGCCAATAAAAAAGTGATTAATACATGTAAATTGCTGCAATTTGTTAAACAGAGCCTCTTTAATCTGCCAATTATTTTCAAACTGAAAAATGCTCCTTAGAAGTTCCCACAGCCTGAAGTGACATCTTCAGATTGCTTCTTTTGTCCAGCTACCAGTCCAAGACTCGATCATTTTCCTTTGATTGATTAATGGAATAATTGATTAATCCACTGGATTTTCTTTTGTAAATGCAAGATTAATGTGGCTCTTTAGTCTTGTGTGTGTTTGTTTTTATGTTTACATGTTCCTTGACAGAGTATCTAATGTGATTCATAACATCATGCGTTCAGCACTGAGACGCTGTGCTGCCCTGCTTACCACCCAGTGAGCCTCATCTGTTTGTGTGTGTGTGTGTGTGTGTGTGTGTGTGTGTGTGTGTGCTCACAGTGTTTTCTCCAGCAGCAGGCTGATTTGGCTGAACGCTCATTTGAACAGAGGAACAGGGCTGATAATATGACTGTTTAATCTTGAGGACAGATCCATACATTAACAAATGTGTACACAAAAATAATCGCAACAAATACACAGTCACACACAGTTACTGTCACACTTGTATTTCACAACAACATATAGACTTTCATGGCCACGCTCTTGTTGTCTACTTTCGTCTCCTTCCTCCCTCCATCATTCAGACGCTGTGGCGGACAGATTAGTGGAGCGCACAATGCCCTCAGGGGAATAGTTGCTTTTGTGGCTCTGGGGAGTCGAGCTGAGAACCTTAGGGAGACTTTGATTTGATTTTGGTTCCTGATGTCGCTTCTCTATTCCAGGCCAACTGTTTCTGTTCGTTTTGATTGACTAAACTCTCTACACTTGCACTGCTCTATGCTTTCCACATAAGCTTTGTTACTTAATTTCTCAAGCAGACAGCTGCAAAACTATGAGACAAACACTCGTTTTTTGTTTCTGTCTTCTGTTTGGGGACTTGTTTAGCCTGTTTGATGGCCTCCATCTCCGAGTGAGCTGTGAGAGCGGGTTTGGTCAGAAAGGGCAAAATGTCAAAGTTGAGGAAAAGTACAAATCTTAATGCACTAACCAGTAAATGTAATCTCTGTTGCAGTAACATAATATTTGCTAGTTGGATTTGAAGAATCAACTAAGCACAAGAACAAAATAAAATCATTAAAAGACCCAGAAATATATATTTGTATATATATTTTACTTGTAGCCTCATGCAGAAGTGCTAAAAATACACTATTGGTGTCATGTCCTCTTCTCTCCTGCACTCTGCACCGTTCCCCTGTGTGTTTGTGTATCTTGCTTGTTTACCTTTGCGCATCAGCCCGTATTGATGTGTGACCGTTATTTGTTTGCTTCTGTGTGCACGTGTACTTAAAGCTTGAATGTGCGCCTCCGTGTTTGGATCTCATCCTCGCTTAATGCACTGAGTATTATCACCAGCCTGTCAGTCACTGTGTAGATTTCTTTAGAGATTAGGAAGAGGAAATACAGTCAAGGAGGACAATGATCCAATGTTGAGAAAGGAGCCAATATGCAATAGCTGCCAAGGGAAACAAGAGGCATTGTTGGTGATTAGATGGATGGCATTTGAGCAGAGACGGGTCACTAAAATTGGAAAGTTCTGTGTGTGTAAGTGCTACTGAAATGGAAATTTCTGGAATACCTTATTTTGAGAATATGACCTTAAGTGATATGTAATGTGACCTTGCAAGTGCCTGAAAAAATGTCTTCACCTGTTGGTGTGTTAGTTTGCCCAACAGCAAACTGTCTCGACAGTGCTGACCTTTGGAGGAGCAGAGAGCTGAAGGAAGCGATCATCGCTTATTAACTCGCCACACACAGTGTAAAGGCGGCAGATTCATTTCACTGTGCCAAATTCTGCTGTGACTCAATGCCCCCTCATACCGATTAACCTTGGTTTTATTCCTTAACTGTATACCATCCATCCAGCCATTTGTGCATTTGTAAATCTGTCCGTTCCTCTGATGTAAACCAGTAATTTCCCCCTCCGAGTCCTCTCGCTCCAGTGCTACTGAAAACACCATGAGGCTAAGCTGAGTCCATCTTCTCTTTAATTAACAGCTGGCTAGTCTAATCATAGTGATGCGATGCTGCGTTTGGGTTGCATAATGACTTTCCCATCATCATCATCATCCGCACCATCATTCACTCTCGTCTGTTTATTCACGCGCAAACTCACACACACAGTGCAGGACTGTCAGAAAAGCCTGTACATGGAAGATGTCTGGATTAATACTTAACAAGTAGTAAAGCTCTCTCTACCGCCTTTACTCTTACCTGCTCACTCTACCACTCAGTCTCTCGAACTCTTTGTTTTTCTACCTCTCTCCGTGTTACCCTAATTCTGTCATTTTCTAAGGCTGTGCTTTCTGATGTACATGGGAACAGATGGCTCAGTTTCTGTTGAAAACGAAGTGTTTGCTTTGCTCAGAAAAAAAAGAAAATAGTTTGTTCAAGTGAGATTAAAACACTTCGAAGGACTTTTTAATATGATTCTCAAAGATGTGATTGCATTTAAAGAGAAAGGAAAAACCCAGGAAAGTGCATTAGTGCTGATTGCATTGGAATGAGATCAGATGTGCCAGACCCAGCCCAATCGGCAGAATAAAATGTCCGAGATTTATGTATCATACGCATCACATCAATATTTCTCCAGTATGTCTCTATCACATTCATAATACGTTTATATGAGCTCACATTCATGTTGGGAGGGGATGGGAGTTACCTTACAGCTCGGTGAGACAGCTACCAAGCCAGATTCCGCTATATGGATATCGTAACAACATTTCAGGACTTTTCAACAGAACCAGGTATTTTAAGCCAAAATATGATCTTTTTCTAACCCCAACCAATAGTTTTTGTGCCTTAACCTAACCGGACCATAAACACACAGCACACACAACACTGAATTGAAAACCAAATGAAACGCAGAGTTGCAACATAAAGAAGTGTTAAGTATTAACATGTCCATGGTTTGCTGAAATGTACTTTACTTAATTCCAAAATTGTGGTCGTACATGACCACCATGACATGAGTAAGTCTGAGTCATACTGTATAATGAACAGGATTTGTGCCTGATTCAGCTAGAAATGAATACAAACCGTGTGTCTGCGTGTGTTTGTGTGTTTATGAGTGGGAAATTATCTGCACAGAAGTTTCTGCATCACACCTCCTTAGATTCAGTCGCAGATACACTTAGTTCCCAGTTTATTATAGATGCAACTTGCTAAAACAGATGTCGTCTTATCCAAAAAGCCCTGCAGGAATGTTAAGTTTTACTTTTTAGTCAGAATTAGACTGACACAGCCTGTATTTTGTAGCCATCCTGCAGTTTAGGGAGTTAAAGCTACATCAAGGGTTTTCAGACAGAAAGTGTTAGGATTCAAGGGCAGCAGGACGTTAAGGCTTTAGTTAAAGAAGCAGCGTGTTCAGTTTGCTCCACTGCATTGCTGTACTGTACAATATACACATATTATATCACAAATACACACTCATGGAGTGGTGAGACAGTCCTGATTCATTGTCACACACACACACGCCTCTCAAGGATGACAAAAATGACTCCTTTGTTCTTCCGCTGGAGTTTCACACAGTCTGTCTGCCGTCTTCTTTGGGTCATATGGAGTTTAATGTTGCTGCATGACTGTGTGTTGATGAGGAAGTTGCCATTTTAAATAGTTGTTGAGCTGCTACAAAACATCTGGCCTGAGTGTGTGTCTTAAGTGTGTGTGTGTGTGTGTGTGTGTGTGTGTGTGTGTGTGTGTGTGTGAGGAGTACAGTTGCACGTAAATAGTGGTGATAGATGGCATTCATGTGTCCTTGTGGTGCATTCTGCTCTATATGAGGTCATGTTCGCAGGCGTGTGTGTGTGCCTGTGTGTGTGTGTGTGTGGCTCCCCTGCCTTGTCCTTGGTATGTAATAAGCATGTGGTACTGCGGCTCTTTGCACATCTGTCTGGTGGTTGGGGGACTGTGCAGTGCTGCTGCTGCTGTGCACCATTTCCACCAGCAGCTGCCCCACCCCCCACCTGCTCTGCCCTCCCAGTCACTTTGTACATACACACACACACCCACACACCCACACACCAAAGGAGGTCGTTTCCACTGAGTTTGAGGACGCCTACGCTCCATGGGGGAATCTGCCTTTGTCTGAATGAGTACAAGGACCTGCTGTGCTTTCATCATGTTTCTCCGCACCGTGTCATACACTCCCGATGTACAGTATGTATTAATAGTGTAGGTCAGTTAGGCTTTTGTTTTTTCCCTTTGTCAGTCCATCACAGGGGTCTGACTGTAGGCCCCTCACTGCGCAAAAAGAGCAGTTTGATACAAAGCAAACCGGCAGGTTCCTCTATGTTTAACAAAAGCAGCAAAACTGGTCGTTTACCTCACATGGTCTGTAGCAGACTTTCATTCAGGGTCAGGACTTATGATAACAGGCTTGACAAGTCATGATTTGTATTTATGGATCCAACTAATGATTATTTTCATTGATGATTAATCTGTCGATTATTTTGTCGATTAAACAGTTTGTTTATTGGTCCATAAAATGTCAGAAAATGGTGAAAAAATGTTGATCAGTGTTTTCCAAAGCCCAACATGATGTCCTCTAAGCATCTTGTTTTATCTGAAACGCAAACATATTCAGTTTACTTCCTTAAAAAATGACTCAAATCAATAGAATTTTTTTTTTTAAATAGTAAGAGATTAATTTAATAGTTGACAACTAATCTATTTATCGTTGCAGCTCTAATTTGTATAGTACGCCAACATCCTAATCTGGAAGTTTTGGTTTCCCTTCAGCTCTCTCTTTAGACACAGAATCAAATGGGTTGCAGGTTATTACAAAGTAAGTGCTTGTTTTTGAATTACTCGAGTCAAATCGTTGCGTACAGTCGAGCAAAACCAATATTAGCTTTGTGATTGCCTGTAGGAACTGAAGCCTTCAAAGTGCTTATATGCTCTGCTACTCTCTCATAATACACTATAGTTAAATGACACCCGTGGGCGTACACCCATGCATACATATGAGCAGCTCTACAACTCGCGGTGCCATGCCCTCCCCTGCTTGTAGTGTCTTGTTACATAAGCAGGCTAAAGTTACCCTGGCCGACCATGTAACTGGCACCTCAATATCAGTCACCGCCACGGAGAGAAAAAGGGGAGAGGTAAAAGGGGAGTAGAGGGCAATGAAATGATTAGTAGAAATTTTGAGATGTGAGCGATGGAGGTCTGAGAAAGAGAGAGGTGTGATTGAAAAGTTAAAAGGGACAAAGAAGTGAGTGGAGTTGGTAAAGGTAAAGAAAAAAGAGAATAAGATGAAGCCATACTCCTCCTGAGTGTGAAGTTTTTAGCAGACATTTTTACAATTGTGAGTGACAGTCAGCTGCCCTCGTGGCCATGTTTGTAGTTTTTAGTGACAGCTCGTAGCCTTGACATGGCACAGTAAAAGCGCCTCTTCTCAGTCTCTCAATTACCATCCAGCAGAGAAACACAGAAAAGGCATTAATCCCCCAATCCTTGTCTTGCATGCACTCCAGTCCCCGTTACAGTGTGTCCTTTCTAAACGCATTCTTTTAACCCAAATTGAATATATCTTTCTTCCCTGGAGGCGCCAGAGAAGAAAGACTCTAATTCACACTGCCTCCGTCACCGTCTCTCTCTAAGTAGTTAATGCTTCTGAGAGGCTCCTATCTCGTCTCATCTCCTCTCTCAGTTTTTCTCTCACCAACTTTCTGTCAAAGCCCATTCCTTCTTTTGCCCGTCACTATTTCTGTCTCCAGTTGTGTTCACAATTTAGCAAGAGGCCGATAAAATTCTCCAAATCTATGGAGACCAGACGTGTTCGTTTCCACCAAAGCAAAGCAAAACGCAGTACACTGTGGTGAAAAAGCTCAAATAAATTCGACTTCTTCATTTTCTAACCTTTAAACACACTCACAGTATCTCTCCTGACTTCTTTGTTAGCCTCATCATGGTTTTCAAAGTGGAAGAAAAGCTCAGACTGCATGTTTTAGATTTTTCAGAGAGGTGCAGCCGCTGTGTGTATCAGGAAATGCCACAATGACGACCAGAAGACGACCCACTCTATGCATGGTTAAATGTCAGCCCTCTAAATGTCTGCTATTTCAGACTGAGCAGGTAATTGCACAAAGCAAAAGCGGCAGCACTATGCAATTGCATACTGTACATGTCCTGCATACATACATACATATAAATACATTAGGGTTGTAACGGTACACAGAAGCCACGGTTCAGTATGTGCCTCGGTTTTGGGGTCAAGTTCGGTACAACAGGAAAAAAAGCAACAAAAATCTCAAATGAATAAAGCTAGTTGTCTTTGTATTCATTTTCAGCAGACAGTTTGTTCCACCTAGTGTTCTCCTTGTTCCACCTGAGATAGTTGGCACAGCCTTTAGTGCATTAAGCAGTAAACAGTGAACATACTGTGTACTCTTGCATAGGTCATGTTTTCATGCTGCGCTGATAAAAACAAGAGTAAATTTGTTTCACATCCAGAAGGCTGCTTAAAAATATGAGGGATAAGTTGCTGGTCCCCTGTTCTTTTTGCCTCGCTCTGGTGATTGACACGTAGGTGATGCTGTCTAAGATGTTCCCCATGTTTCCACTGACATGCAACTGTCAATCCGACACACCGTCCTTCCACCACTTACTCTCAGAAATTTCCCACACAGCTGATTTTAACAAAGCAAGTCGGTCTTCTAGCTCCAGTGTCTCATTTGAACTTGTTATACAGCACAGTCAGTCACATTGTCTTCTTCTTCATCTTGTTTTATTGGCAATGCAATGCTGGCAAACCTCTGTATTGGTGCACTTACTTGATAGAAGGGTCAGGCTATGATAGCCTATGCACATAATGTTGCATTTCTTTCTTTACTTTTTTAAACCTTGAAAACATGCAGGGGAGGTGACAGTCCTTCAGCCCTGAGTTGTGTCTGCAGGTCCTCCTCTCAGGCTGCAAACAGCCCTAACAACCTCAGGCAACAAGAGAAGGAAGCACGTACTGTATGTTGCCTGAGAGGCAAACCCCAGGGCAAATAGTCTATAAAAACTTGCTGATGCTAGTTAAGCTTACTACTTGAACCTGAGGTAATAACTGAAGGACACTAACGAGCATATCAACATTTTTATCAACACCTCTCCTCTCTCATCTGGACTATGGTGGCTGGACAGTCTGAAAACTTTAGTAATTAATTTATGTTCATGCTAATTTCTTGATTGACTGATAGGATGGATGGTTTATGGAAAACATTCATGTTTGCTTTAGTTTTCCTATTTTGAGCATATTTCCTGTGTTAGCCGTTTACGTGTAGGTGGTAACTGTCAGTGTGACATTGGGTTATTATGAGTCGTGTCCTTGCGGCAGAGCGATGGAGGACAACTGTACCTGCATGCGTTTCCATAGGGAAGCAGCTAAAGAACACACACAGACATACATACACACAGGTCTACCCAGAGCTTTCTGTGTCTCCCTGCTAGGTCTTGTTGCCAAGGAGACCAGGCTCGGGCTAAACGCATCAAATAAATACCTGGGAGGATTTAGGAGTGGGAGTGAGGGGTGGAGACAAGGTTGCTTCATTCAGATGTCCCTGTTTATCATATCACAATGCAGCTGTAAAGACACCAGAAATGCCATGCAAATGGCTTGGCTGGGAGCCATTGTTGGTCTTAGCATCACAAGTATACTGTGGAGTCTGTCAAAAATCCTTCATCGTTCATAAAATCTGAAGTGTATTACAATATGAAAGACAGCTGCCACGTCCAGGTGGGATGGAGACACAGCATTTTTTTCCACCACAGTGAGGAGATCATGGGATCCTGCGTGGATGGGAATCAAATAGCAAGCTGGCTCCTCTTGACAATGTCCCGGAGGAGACCTTGGTGAGCTGAGCCCGTAACCTTCAAGAGACAGCAGCCAGACAGCCAGAGGAATAGAGATAATTGAAATGACTGTCTGTGTAGGCACTGACTCTTTTTTTTTTCATCTCGCTAATTATTCAGTGTCCTCAATTTGTGAAACCGTGCGTGTGTGTAGACATGAATAGAGAAAGGCTGCGAGTCGATATGCTCTTGTATCTCATGAGTGTGTATTTGATCAGGCACCGTGTGGGGGCGAGGCCTGTATGTTATAAGTGTGTGTGTGTGTGTGTGTGTCTGTGTGTGTGTAGGTTTTAGAGCCATTATGGGAATATAGTATGAGCGCTGGGTGCAGGTAATTGATGCTGGGACGCTTGAAACTGGCAGACAGTCAGACTGGCCCAGTGCCAGTATAAAGAGGGGGGAAGGAGGGGAAGATTATAGAAGAAGAGACAGAGGCCACAGAAATTCCATGGCAACCATCGGATCGGGTGAGAATTGCTTTGAAAGGATGTTCAAATGACAGCTTACCTTATGGTGGAATGCAATTTAGCATTTTTCCCCGTCCTGTTCTGTTTTGAGGGTGGCATGCGTACCGTAATGTTTGTGTCAGTATTTCTGGGTGGTTCACTGTTTGCCCTTTTTGCTAATTTGAACAAAAAAATAACATTCAGTAGATATTACTCTGGAAAACTTCATTCCTTCTGGTTATTTTTCCTAAGTGGCATGAATAAAAAACCCTTCCGTATCCCGACAGGTTACCTAATCAGAGATGAAATGCTCTTCCTTGTGGCTGTGGTAACCCAGGCAGCCCCCTGTAGATGGGCTTTGGGAAATCTCTACGGTCCGATTAGCAAAGTCCTAACGCGTGTCCCCTGAACGGCTCCGGCACAAAGCAGCAGTTTATTGCCCTGAGCAGCGATGATGCTGTGGCTTGTGTTTGACCAGAGATTAGGCAGATTGGGGCCTTTTGTGCCCGTTCTGCTGTTTGCTGATGATAAGCGCCGCTGCAGGCTGTGATGTCTGAGCCGGGAGCCGTGGGAGAGGGGACTGGGTTAAGGTGAACTGAGTTCATTTTTCAGTTTTTCAGGTTGGATCGAGCATATAATGATGATTTTCTTCATGCCTCAAGTCTTGAAGTGTTGCATTTCTAACGCTGTTTTAAAGCAGGGTTATTGCATATTTAGTTGTTCTTTTACAGCTTGTCAGTAGGGATTGAATTTTAAAGCAAAAATATTATTTGATATTTACTTGGAACTATTTGACAATTCTTAAAAATCATCCTTTTACTGGCACCACACACTCAGTTTGAGATCCTGCTCTTTAAGGGTCCCCTCCCGAATACTCAGTCTGCTCTGATTGGTCAGCTCACAAACGCCTGAGCCAGGACCGTTCACCGTGTCTCCAGTCGGCTCTGCTGTGTTTTCAGATTCCAGTTAGCTTTACTTCTAACGTGAACTTAGGAAAATGTGTGAAATCCGGACACCCACATACTGTACCTACAATTTGTTCTGACCGTGCTAACTTGTCTGCATGGCCACTACGCTACAGCAAGCTACCGAATTCATCTGTGCATGTGTGGTGTCCGTGTATGTGTCCGTCTGGGAGTATAATCCAAGCCTTAGCTGACTTTACAAGTCATGTGCCTAATCAAAATTCCATGCCAAAAAACACTAATTTCTTGTGTTTATTCCTGTAAGTGTTATCCCATTGGTTAACAGTTTTTAAATGGGCCATCCTGGTTTGACAAAAAGTAGCGAGACTTTTTTTTGTCCTAAATACTATTTCAGTGTTATTCTTAACAGTGTCCTGCTGCGAAACCGCAAATGAAATCATGGGCTTATGTCAGACTTTTTATGTAGCTGCCAACTGTCGTGCCTTAATAACGATTTGATGTCAAATTTCAATATTAAAATGGATTTTAATGGCTTGAAGCCAGCCGTGTTGGCTATATGAAGCTAAGTGCAGTATATTATAGAGAGGCAAAAATTCAGTTGTTTAGAAGAGAGGGATAGCTGGGGTTCTGAGAGTTTGATTTGTTTCTTAGAGACAATCTCAGGAGCAACAGCAGCAGGAGTGCAACATTAGCTGCTTTACAGGACCCTGGGGATTGTAATGGGGATGATGTGATGTGCCCTGGAGATGAAATAATGCCAGCAACACACAGGCATCGAATGTCTGCCTACTGTATGAAGTACATAAAATGACTGGATGCAGTTCCAAGCAGCATGGTTGGAAGAACATATGAGCCACTTGCACTTTACCTCATTACTTTTTTTTCCAAGGATTTAATAGCTGAGGCCTACACTGGAGAGAAAGCAGTGGCACTTCAGGTGGGCACATGGTAGGGCTTTACACAATTAGGAAACAGACTGTATTTCCATTATGCAGGACTCTTGCAGATCAGCACCACCTAAACAGTACATATAACGTAATCCCATATCCATAAAACTCACAACCACTGCACTTTATAGAAGGTGTGACACATAATCACACGAAACGCAGCTCTTGTAAAGTCACTTCTCCCAGGCAACTAAAAAAGGATTTTAGTGATTTTGTCTTGGTCTCTTGTTTCTAGCTGAAACCAACTGCGAGTGGCGGAAGAACTTCCTAGATGTTTAACAAAATAAAGTAAATTTTAAAGTAAAAGTGGCAATACCAAAGTGTAGCAATACTCCATATCCAACATACTCTTAATGCCTTAGAGGGTACTGCCCCAGTGACAAGCCGATGTACCCCTAAAGGTGCAAATATAAAACTTCATCTTCTGACAGTGTATTACTTGATTATAGTGATTCATGTATTAAGCAGTGCAACAGTGATAGAACAGCTGGTAAATGTGGTGCCGATTTTAACTACTTCATAAAGGCTCCTGCTGGGTAGCTTAATCTATAACCCATCCATCCATCACCATCCAGGGTCATGGGGTGCTGCAGCCGATCCCAGCTGACATTGGGCGACAGGCGAGGTAAAACCAGGACAGGTCGCCAGTCAATCACAGGGCTGACACATAGAGACAGATGACCATTGATGCTCACATCCACTTCTATGGGCATTTTAGAGTCACCATTTAACCTAACCTGCATGTTTTTGGACTGTGGGAGAAAAACAGAGCACCCAGATGAAACCCAAACAGGTACAAAGATAAAATGCAAACTCCTGATTATATTTTTGTTTTGTAGAGGGGTAGAAGTATAATGTTTCATAAAACAGAAATACTCGAAGTAGACTATCCTGAAATTTTACTTAAGTACAGTACCTTGAGAAACCCAATAGAAGTACAACAGCATGCTCAGTAGTAAGTGTATTCTATCTGTACGTGGACCTGAAAATCATGTGGTACAAATAAAACTGAACGATAATCTTTTTATTCTCCTCGAACACCTGCCTGTCGGACAAATGATTTACCTTTATAAAATATTGTGTCCTGTCATAGACTATTACTCAATCAGTCGTCTTTGACAACTGTCAGCATGGAGTCTCATATCCAAGTAGAAAGTAATGGCACAGCACTCATCAATCATCAGTGATAACTTTTAAGTGTCAAATTCTCTTTCACACATCAGACATTAATGTGGAACAATTATTCAGTACGCTTTGCTTCTGTTTCCACATCATGAGCCTCTGTCAGACTGGATTAAATGAACACTTTCACTGTCATTCCTGTCTGTCTAGGGCTAAAACAAAGCTAAAAGAAATGTGGAGGATGATTGTCCTGATGTTGTGTATCAAAATTCATCCACACAGGGCTCCAGACTAATTTACTACCACCATCCCAAAAAACATTTTTGACCGTCCCTAAGTGAATGTAAGCTGTCCCAAAATCTTTGTTATTGTCATTTCTTGTCGTTTTTTAAAAGTATTTGCACTTGATGTACTTTCACCTCCAAACTGCAATCAGCTGAAGTACTTCAGGTCATTTATTTACTGTAAACTCGTTGTGTGGTGACTTCAAGCTGCTGTTCCTCTGAGCAGAAACTCTCAGTTTTGCTGTGTGTTTAGCGTAAGCTCCATTAGCTGTGACTTTTATTGGCTCCATTAGCTGTTAGCTCCGTTAGCGAAACATACCACAAGACTCTGATGCCCACCGGCTGCCAAACAGCTAACAGCTAAGTAGCTCTCCTTCTTACGGTTTCATCAAGGTTTTGTTGTTCACAATAAAATGTTATCAGAAAAGAACAGAGTGCATCCCTCATCGATAATGAGATTACTGCCTCGTTTCGGATTTTAACGTGTCATATTTTTCATTGGTTGCTTTCATCATCTTTCAAAACACATTTTCTGTCGCCCTCGGTACAACGGGTTGCCATCTCATGCCCAGGATTTTACAGCAACATGACAACCACATTTGATCTATCCAGACTGACACAGACGGATTTAAATGTCGTTTGGGGTTTGTAACTTATTGGTTGGGTCAATCAGTTGTTTCCAGCTATTTTTGTCCAGTTGAGTAGGCTGCAGACCCTTTCTTGTTTTCAAGACATGACAGTATTTTTAGGGGGAGGTATGTGTTGTCAATGTCTGATAAGGGCCAGGGTGAATTTCCCTGCTAGTGGTTTTATTGATTGAAGTCGTAATACCGTTTGTTGATTGGATTTCAGCTCCCCTGCTCCAGGCACACATAGATACACAAACACACATCTATAGATGCATAGTAACAGAAAACCCTTGTGACCTTTGTTGCCTCTCCTCCAATGCGTTAACCTCTCACCTCCAACCTTTGATCCGCTCAGGGCCTTGAGTGCCTCCACCCACCAGCAAGAAAACACTTAACACCTGTAATTGTGTGATAATATTTTGTTAAACAGTGTGTTCGTATGTTGTCTTTTTATTAGATTTTCCCTCTGTGAAGACACCACGATGTTGGCATGTGTGATATTAGTTGAATTGTTTTGAGTGGATAGATTGTCATGGATTGGAACTGACATTCATGTCTCCCTCAGGATGAACTGTCACATCTTTTAACTTATAAATCACCGAGCCAACCGAGCCAATGTATCTGTGGATATTTACTTATTAGGCGATATAGGTAGCTATATATAGGTAGGCCTATAATGTTAGCAAGACTAATGGTAGTCTTGTATGTTAAGTAACAAGAAATTACATTACAGAAATGGCAAATATCAATACTAGTTTTCATAATTAAAAAACAAATCTCTCATTTAATATTATTTTTACTGCTGATGTTCAAATCATCTGACCCCTCAAGTGTTTGCCAGTTTGTTGCCCTACCTAATGTTGCTATCGCCAGCTAGCTAACATTAATGTTGCTAACGCTCGCTAATTTTAATGTCGCTAACTCTAGATAGATAATGTTAACGTTGCTAATGCTAGCTAATGCTAATGTCGCTTACGCTAACAAACTAAAGTTAGGGCACTACAGTATGCTGGGCGTATAATGCAGAGCTCAGACATATTTAAGTTTTTTTCCACAAACTAGCAACTACTGAGACTCTTGATGCTGACAAAACACGGATACCAGGATATACCAACACTGTTATACTATTTACTCACAAACCTTGTTAGAAACTTCTTCTACGAAGTTGATCCAGACTGTACCATATTCATATATCATTTATTGTGTTCTTTTATTGTGATTTTCACAAGGGGATTTGCATTACATTAGGTTGAGGACTTTCAGTCATGATGAAGTGTTTCAGTCAGACTTTGGCATGTTGGGTAACCAAGTTCACCCACTGTTGTAAAGATAAAGCAATTGTCAGTCGCATTCATTCTATTTTTATCTCACACATCAGAGCATTTATGACCCACACATTACTTACGATGGGCTGCGGAGTGTTTTGCAGATAGCCATGGAGATTCGAGCACCAGCTCCAGTGTAGATAAATTAATGAGGCTGCTCTCCACCCACACAGAAACAAACGCAATCGCTGTGGTGCTCATGATGCATTAAAGAGAGTGTCAGAGGGCCGAGGTCTGCCCTCAAGATTTACCGCCGCGGTGAGATCGCAGACTGGCTCCTGCAAAGACCAGCATGGAGAGGAAATGAGAGGAAAGCGCAGAGAGACAACAAAGAGCAACAGATGCAGAGGAAAGGTAGTATTTAGATGAGGGAAGTTAGAGAAGGAAAAAAGCTCCGCTATTGTGTAGCGGTGAAAGTAAAGTGTTATTATTGTGACTACCTTCCGCAGATGCAGAAAGCAAGACAATGCACATACCATAAATACCACTAAACACCCATCATCACCCATCTATGTTAAACTCTCGTAGTCTACCATTTGCTGACTTAACAACCTAAAAGCCAAGCATCCTCTATTTTTCATCACACATTACCATCTTTGCCTGTAGAAACCGCAGTCTAATGAGCGCCGTCCATGTTCCAGCGCGGAGCTGGTAATTTAGCATGCTGTATTATTAATCAGAGTCTCTGTGTGATTTTGCTGCAATTTGAACGCTTATTTCCCCCATAATGCTTCGGGGATCGGGGTAATGAGTCTCCTTCCTAATGACTTTAGCAGTTGACAGAGAAGACACGACAGCCGCTTGTGGAATCAAGGGTCTGTCTGGCAGGATGAGTATAGAGCAGTGTATTCGTGTGTGTGTGTGTGTGTGTGTTGAGCAAGTGTCCACTGAGACAGGAGAGCGCTCTCCTTGAAAGTCTTGAGTGATCAAAGGAAGTGGTGGCAGGAGGGAGAGAGAGAATACAAAAGATGTAGACTTAGACAGAAAGAGGGAGAGAAATGGTACAGGGGAGGATGTAAAACACACAGCACAGAGGGAAGCTGACACATCGCACAAGATACCACATATGCCTCTTTGTCATTCACAGACTTTGCGGCTCTCTCTATGATTGGTTGCGTGATTATCTTTGTGCCCATGTCTTTATTTATACCAGAACTGTGTTTATTTTTGTGTTCGGGTCAGTTGCTGCGGTTTATGTCTGCTACCTGCCTGCTTGTCAACTTTTGTCATCCTCTTGTTTCATCCGTCTTCCTTTTTATAAAATCCTTTCTCTATACCTTGTCTCACAGTGTGTCTTAATCATATTTTATACCCAACTTATGACAGTGACGCAGTGTCCTCTGGCAGCAAACTTCTGTACACTCAATAAGGATGAAGTGCTGAAACAGTTAGCCAACTAGAATGACACTGAGTAGAGTGCATACCTCCACCAAGGCCTAACAGTCACCTTTAACTCAATCAGGTCTAATCCAAAGTCAAGATTCAAATGAGATCGCTTGAGGCCATGTATCAGATTTCACGCACCTCCCTCTGGAGCCGCTTAAGTGTCCGTACAACTCCCAACGACCTGTAAACAGACTTTGATGTGTTAAATCGTTGGAGTTTCTCAACATTTAATATTTATCTTTGCTTTATTTGATCTTGTCTGCCACCTGCAGACAAATAAACCATAACCCTGAGACAAAGCAACCCATTGTTTAAGATTTAATTCAACAAAATGAGACCTGTCAGTATCAAAGGAAACTCCAACTGGGCTTTAATAGTTAAGAAGTTGTTCTTTTGGATCGCAGTAAGCAGCACATTAAGCAGCCACAGGCAGTGCTTCAGGTGGAACTAACTCATCAAAGCCAGCAGCCTGGCTGTCATATTTGACATCGTTTCTTCCTCTGTGGCTGAGGGTGATGACATGGAGAAACAGTTTGCATCTGTCACCATGAGTAGTTTAGGCAAGCGCACAAAACCACACAGATATTTAAATATATAAAAAAAAACGTCTTAGCACAAACTGTAGGATTGTGAAGCCACACAGAAAACACAGTACCACTGCACACACACATACAAATATCTTCATGTATCTGTTCCTGCTTCCTGCTGCGTTGTGATCGCAGGCCGTGCCCTCTCCTATGTTGATTTTTCCTTTCATCCCTCCATCCTGAGACAAAGGGATGATTACGCCACTGCAGGGGGCGCTGTTTGTTTTTAAGGAGCAGCGTCTCTGACTTGGCGATGATCCCAGCTTTATAACTGAAACCGGCTGCTGCTGCTGCTGCTGGGTCGTTTCCACAGAGATTATCAACGCTGAGGCAAAGAGATTACCTCCAGGAAACAAATTGGTTTATTATGATTTCTCAACTCGAGTAATGTTAATACTGCCAGGAAGCAGGGACAAGGAGTTCAGTGGTGGTGACTGGTGAAATAATAATCATATTAAATTGACTACAATTGAAAATCGAGGTGAGGAAAGTTGCCGCCTTTTATTTTGGGAATGTGTGGTCCTCTTGGTCCTCTCAAAGGAGCAATGGAAGCACAAGAATAAATTCATAAAACGCAAACAAGCTTCCAGGGACACATTGCCGGCAGAGACGGTGATTTGTGTAGGCAAACACGCTCTTTGCTTGTTACATGCAATCCAAGTCAGTCGTATCTTTTACTGCAATTCTGTGAAGAATGCCTTTAGGATTCATCGTTATCTTGTGAGAGTCATTTTGCTTCCAAATCCAGTTACACTCAATGGTTTTTTTGGGGGAAGCAAAGTGCCAAATATGACCTGAAGTGAGAGCAAAGAATTCCTCTCTAAACAGTCTCCATAGTGTAGAAAATAAAGAAGTAGATAGGAGCCACACCTCCAGATTTTCATGCCTAAATTGCAGATATCGAGGCCTATAAGCATATAGCCACCTTCCTCTATCTCTGCCCTTTAATGACAAGATAGTGGCATTTGTCAAATTAACTGCTGTCAAGTGCCTGTGCCGTCGCGGGAGGATTAGGGGAGTAACGCTGTGTTCAAGTTCATTTGACGGCATGTCTGTCCCCCCCAGCCATGTTGTAGCTGAGGCTTCACTTTAATTTCCACAGCTTTCCACTTTCGCTCGTCTACCAGCCCCCCTCTCCTCTGTGTTGAATTGTCTCTAAATTGGATATTCAGAGGATGGAGGAACTCAGGGGAAGGGGTGCCCTCTCTCTCTCTCTCTCTCTCTCTCTGTCTCTCTCTATCTCTTTCTTTACCTCTCCTTGCGGCATCTCCCACCCCAGTTCCCATTCTGTCACAGCTGCACCAGCTCTTCGTAAGTTCAGACTCAAACTAGTCTTGTTTTATGTTGTTTGATTAGTAGGGTATCATGCATTGCTAAGAAATAATGAAAAACAAAACTAATTGTTACATAAAGATATGATAAAGATTTTCTACATGCTTACTGTACATCTGTTAACTGTAAGTGTGACTGTTATGTAGCTAACGGATGCTACCAACTATGCTATCATTAGCTGACATGTTTAGAGTGCAAAGTCAAACGAGGTCATGGGTTTTGGTCGATACATGTGACGTGACGTTTGATTGAAATGCTGTTTAAAAATGTAAACTATGAAATTCTAAAATCACATTTGAGAAAAACAAAAAAAGTCTGCCTCAAATTACAAAACTGTTTGCCCATTATGTCGGACTAGCTGGCAAATAGCTGCTGAAAATTTAGAAAAAGCTGGAGCGACCCAATCCAACCCTGCATATTTGACGCCATTTTTGATGGGCAGTTATGGAAATTGCCATATTATTGAGGAGACGGGGCTGCATCTTATTTATCTCCAGTATCCAGACCTGGCCTCTTCAAAAAGCTTAGCCCTCCCAAATCCACTGTACCCTACTAGCACACTGTATATGAATCAGATTTATGGTAGGGGGGGAGCTGAAGGAAACCATTAAAATACACCATTCAATCTTAGATTACATTCAAATGAAATCGCTGGATTAAGACTGAGGGCTGTGGGTGTCGTAGCGTAACATTAGGATCCTGTGGGACTGGGTGGGGCTTTAAGGTGAGTGTGTGAATGTATTTGTAGGAATTATGTTGGCAATGTTAGGATGACAGGCCTCCTCCCAGAGGCCAATAAAGGCGTCAGCAGCCTGGGCAGATTTATGACGACCATGCTGAGTGGAAAGGGTGATGGGGGGGGTGGAGAGGCAGCTCCACTATCGAGGATATCTTATGCCTCCTTTGAGAGTCGCTCCCTCTCCCTCTCCCTCTCTCTCTCTCTCTCCAATTTCATGGCCCTCTATCTGTCGCATTGTCTCTCTCTTTATTGTCATACATCATTTTCTTTCTTATAATTGTAGTTTCTATAATTATTTCTATCTTAACAGTGGCTACCTCCTTGTTTTTTTTTTTGTTTTTTTTAAGTTTCGGCACCACAGAGCACTGGAGGGCTTTAGGCAACAATTGTTTCCTTTGTATGTTGGCCACAGCTCTCTTTATCGCAATTAAACTCAGACAAGCCTTGTAATTCCTTGTATTTGTGAGAATGAGTTAGGAAAATAGAGGGTTAGAACATTCAGCTTGTTAAACTATTGCACTTTAGCACTGTAACAGAATAAGTTGTTTCTTTTATGGACGAGACACAGTCAAAAAAAAGGGCAGAGAGAAGAAGTATGGGTATAAACTAGGCATAGCGTGAGACAAATGAACAGTGGGTGAGTGTTGAGTGGCCTCTCAAGATGATGTGTCATTACAACAAGGCACCAACTGTATATGGTAATGCTAAAAACATATCTTACACTACAGGTCTCCTAGTCCCTTCCATTTTAAGTACTCTAAAAAAATGTTTCTCCTTTATTTTAAAGAAATAGTTTGTCAGTCTGGTAGGTAAGTTTTCTTGCTCTTTTGCTAAATGTGAAACATGAAAATTGATAGCATTCTCATGTCTGTATGTTAAATATGGAGCAGACAATTAGCTTAGCTTAGCAAAAAGGGCTAAAAGCACAGGAGAACAGCCAATCTGGCTCTGTCAAACATCCCTACAGCTCATCAAATAACGATTTACAAATTGTTTAAAGGTGCAATATGTGAGAATTTTAGTCTAAAACGTTCAACTTAAACTTAAACTTAACTTAAACTTATCAACAGAATGTGAAGAAACATCAGTTTTGATGTCATGTCAAAGACTTCTAAGTAGTGTGTTGCAGTGATATCTACCAAAGTTAGCATAATAACCAGCTAGCCCCACTATATTTAGAGCCAACTTTTGGTAAATCTTCTCTGTGATCCAGACACATTACCAGAAGGTTTGATTGAGTTAAGATACAAAGCCCTAATCTCCTCAGATTCTTAGATTGTGTGATAGCAAACAAAACACACAATCAGGTGTACAATCCAGTCTTTTAAAAGTGTCTCAATCTCTAAAAAATCCCTTGACTGTGACCATATACAGCACACAGAAGCTGCAATGATTTAATAGCTCCCATGTACAGTATTTGATGTCCTAGTCTTCTATAATATGGGACATCCCATCAACAGATCAGTGTCACATGACACCCTGATACCCTGATACCCCTGCCTCTGCCTGTGGTATTGTTTTGGAAAGACCCATGTGTTGCCATGGCAGCGAAGCAGCAGCTATTCCCCATGTGATTGTAGTTTTCCACCTGCAGCAGGAAAGAGACCTGTTCCCCTCCCAAACACTGTTTCCATGTAAACATTTTACAGGAATGTGTGTGCGTATGAGCATGTGTGTGTGTTTCATTTTTTTGCGGTTCGAAGCAGAGTGTGGTGGTTTTATTTTGCCAATAGCTCCAGGAAGAAATCAATAGGTGGAGTATATATTTTTTTAGAGAATGATAGGCACTACTGTGTTTGTGTATTTGCCCCTGCTCTATAGGCATACTTGTTAGCGTTTCTGTCATATTTGCAGTTTATTCTTTTCCTGAGGGGGGAATCGTTTGGTAAACAAGAGAGGAGGGGAAAGTGAGGCAGCTCAGAGCAGGAAGAGGAAGATGCTGATCTGTGAGCAGCATGAGGATGAAGAGGCCAGCTGTGGAGGCCACGAATCAGCTGAAACACAGGCGATCTGTTTGCGAGAAGCTGGAGAGAAAGAATAGACAGCAAAAGACAAAGAAAGAGGACGTAAAATATATGCAGAGATTTATATGTGACGTGAGAGGACAGACAGAGGAAAACTGACTCAAGGCGACGTTAGAAACAGCGTCTGGGCCGAGATGAGGTCAGACGTGGACAGACTGAAAGCCTGGTGTTTGACGACCACAGGCTATAGTGACCCATTAACCAACTTGTAAAGCTCAGTCCATCCCCCCATTGGAAAGTGCAGACACATCCAGTATCAGTAATATGCTAAGTTGTTTAGAGGGTAGACATAAACTGTTGGATTGTCTTATTTTAGTTGTAAGAAGCAGATAAACTGGGCCTTGTAGCTCTTGTGTGCTTTCATACGTTAGAGACATACATTCCCCAGACGACACACTGTTTAGTCAGAGCTGTGGTGGTTCACTCTGCATTTCATGTATCCTCATCTTTCTACAGTTTATCATTATTATTCATGATTGTGGTTTTATGTCCGTGACTGTGCCCTCTTTAAGCCCAGAGGTGGCTCCGGCCTAAAAATGGTTGTCTGGATGCTTAATATCTTCGGCCTCAGGGCTGTGTGGGCACTAAATACATTCCACACACACTTATGCATGCACATGCAGTTTTTTCCCAAAGCAAGGTGGTGGGAAGATTCAAACAAGTAAGCTCGAGGTGGTGTGCCTCTCACATGAGAGCAGAGAGGTTGGGTCGGGGAAAAAAAACATGCCAGGATGTCTGTCACTCATTTCCAGCTTGGTGTTTTTCACATCCACACCCTGTATTTTTAGACAGTGAATCAGTTGTTAAAACATTTTCATATATGCCATCTCACCTCTTTCTCCATAGTTCGATTTGTACCTCATTTCAAACTAGCGCAGCCATTCCTGCCAACATTAGTCTGTGAAAAAGAGGAGGATTTTCTGGGGGAATGGGCAAGGGGCCCTCATCCAGCACCACAAATGCATAGAATAAATACAAGAATGTAAAGTAAAATGACTTTGACTTAGACTTGAATTCATCGCTCACAGAAAAACAAAAATAACATGTACGAAAAAGTGATCAAAATTCAATGTAAAATTAAATCACATAATGTGAAAGTATCACACCAAGTGGAGTGAAATTTGGAGGCGTATTTCTTCTTCTTGAGGACTATGTAATCACTTTTCAGCAGAGGGCTTGAGCAAGCACAGGGCCGAGACAAACCTCAGGGAGGGTCATTTTATAACAAGCTCTAAAAAAGTTAGAGCTAGTCACTCAGTCATGTGCTATTTAAACACATACAATCTTATCTAAAATGATGCTTCCGTGCAATTCAGTTATTACAAAGTGACTTAGAAAATGATATAACAAATAAAAAACCAAAGGAGAGGTTGAAGGAAGGTGTTAATGAACACATAAACATCATGAAATATATAAATAATAGCATATGTGCAGGAGTTTCACAATAACAGCAATGGCACACGCTACGTCTAAAAATGAATGAAGACTGTGTGGTGCACTACTCAGTTTGGTTTGCATGCAAGGTTTGGCATTGTGGGAAGAGACTGTTTGCACACAAACACACACACACACAAACACACACACACACACAGCCTCTATGTTGTCTTTGCCTGGCAGGATGCTGTTGGTCCAAGCAGGCGCGGTGGGCAGCACCCGCCCACAGGCAGCAGCTAGTACACGGAGCGAGCAGTGGGTGGGCTGAAGGTCAGTCGGGCCCTGGACACACTGGCATTGTTCTTCCTCTCTGTTTTTCTCTCCTCACTCTGTGACTATAAGAGCATATGTTTGTGTATGGGCCTGTGTGAGCCAAACATTCATGAAATGCAATCAAAGAGATTGTGGATGCACAAAAAAGGACTTAAGTAGCTGTTGTAAAGCTGCAGAAAGCTTACGATCGGTCTGATCTGGAGTGCGTTCTGTGTGTTTGTGTTTGACTCTGGAAAGTGCCGTGGCATGTTATTAGTATGAGTCAGCACAGAGGAGGCCCGGCCAGCTCTCTGTGAAGTGCGGCTCTGTTGAATGTGGGAGTGGGAGGAGATGAGCAAAAAGGTCTTCAGTGGCATTCAGAGACGCATGATGTCTTCCCCTCAGCTGTTACACATCAGATTTCCCGAAATGCTGACTGTACTCTCTACCCTGGAAGCTGAACAGTTTTAGTTCAGTGGAAGCCACAACTTCAACGTCAATGAAATGCATCACCCCACTGAGCGTGAGACAAGTCACTTGTAGTCAAATTTTACTTTCTGACCTTTGTTTCTTGTTCTGTCCGTCTCTCCCACCTCTCCTCGTAAAGGGCAGCACACTTAATCGTAGGCAGAACCACTTTGTGCCAGCAGAGATGTTATTTTCGCTCAGAGAAAGTGATAGCGCCCACCGCAGAAGCAGGTCAGAGGGAGGTTGTTGAAAATTTCCCCAGAGATGCTGCACTCTGTGTTCAAATAATTTGAACCTTGACCCAGTTTGTAGTTGGCCTCTTCAAGTGCTTCCTCTCTCAGCTTTATGTTTTTGTCTGAATGCATGAACAAAGATGCAGGGTGGGGGGGGAAACTCATTTTGTGTGCCCCAGTTTCTAGACCTGCATTAATTAGTGTTGTAAATGAACTCTTCTCTAACAACCGTCTGTGAGGATGAGGCCAACCAGCAAAGGAAAGACACCAATCTACCAGTGTGCTTTGAAAAGACACTGGTAAATGAATGGATTAAAAATCAGATTGCATTTAACCATTGTGTCAACAGCATTTATATTAGGGGTCGACCGATATGTTTTTTTCAGGGCTGACACCAATACCGATTATTAGAAATCAAGGAGACCGATAACTGATGTACAGAACTGATATTCATTTGCAGTAAAAATGAAAATCTTTGTGTCAAAATATAAACCAGTGATGAAATAAACCTAAATACAGTTTACAACCATTCTTAAGTACAATTTTGAGGTACTTTATTTGAGTATTTCTTTTTTCTGCTACTTTATACTTCCCATCCACTACATTTATTGGATAAATTTAGTTACTAGTTACTTTGCAGATACATATTATTTAATGTTTATAGGCTATTAATTGTGCTGTGTTATCAACCAGATAGTGTTATTGGTGGGACATTGTGTGAGAGGATGTTGCATCAGAGTCAATGCTGAATATCAGCCCTGATAATTGGTCTATCCCATATTTAAATTACTATTTTAGATAAGCAGCACATGCTTACTATGTGTAAGAATCACAGTGATGGAATATAACTAAGTACGTTTACTCAATTACTGTGCTTAAGTACAGCAACAGTACAAGTAGTTCCATTTTTACTACTTTATACGTCCACTCCCCTACATTGTGGAGGCATTTCTCGGGGTATGATGAATTGATCTTGAAAAAATCAGGCATTTTTCGCCCACTTTGTAATTTTTCTCTCACCACATTAAACATCCTTTTTAAGGTATTTTAATTGGGAATTTTGTGCCTTTAATTGATAGTTGATAGGAGAGATGTTGACAAGAAATGAGGGCGAGAAAGATGGGGGGGTGATCTATGCAATAATGGTCCTTGACTTGACTTTAACCTGGGATGTTGCAGTTTATGGAGTTTATAAGACTATATCTCATTATGCAGAAAAGTTGAGAGAATGTTAAAGGAACTTTCTGTCTCTTCTCTCCTGTCACAGATGGTCATTACACCGGGACCCCTCCCACATACGGTTATGATGCAGACCGCGCAGAGGAGCAGCGGAGGCACCACGACATCCTGCCGTACATCGATGACTCGCCGTCATCTTCGCCACACCTCAGCTCCAAGAGCCGCAGCAGTCGGGACACCCTCTCCTCTGGATCGTTAGAGTCCTCCAAGTCGGTCAGTATGCCATCCAATCCAATACCACCATCTCCTACTGCTGGAAAAATGTTCAGTTTTCTCAATGGCATTCTCAAACAGAGCAAAGTGACTTAATATTAAGGATTTATTTTACTATTGATACACAGCGTGAGACCATATGAATATATTCTACAAACATGGGTGCCAATAGTGCCAATAGTTACGTCCTTTGACCTCAATACAGCGCAGGAAGTGGGCTAATCTATTCTTACAGCAATCCCGCTCCGTCAAAAATCTGTCAATTGATTAGAAATCAAATCCGGCGTTTGAGAGGATTGATAAAGGACAATATCGCCATGTCTCATAACCCCAGAAGCAGTCATCCAGTAAAGAAACTCATTCCCGTTAAGAGTCGGGCTCTTTCTCATCCAGGGTATTAGGCAGAATTACCTATCACCTCCATCACCCCGTGGCTGCCTTCATCCTCTTACCCTCCCTCCTTTGCTTTCTCTTGTCTGCGGAGAGAAAACCAGTGATCTATGACGTCTGGTGCTCTTCAAAGGTTACCATGGAGAGGATTGACACACGCGCACACACACACAACCCTAGCGTCAGCAAAGAGGAAAATTAACATGGATGCTACTGCCATATTCTGTTGTAGGCTAATTTTTCTTTCTTTTTTCTATTTATCATTTATATTATTTCTCTTTATTACCGAAGACTTTTCAGATAGCAGATGCAGAGGCTAGAGTCATACGTTTGATTATGATAGCGAGGTATTGTGGGAGAATGTAATAGGCTAATACTGCCTCTCTCCACTGTGCCCTTGGAGGAAGTAATCGCATCAGTGGTCATGAAGCGGGATCAGTCACTCCGCACCCTCGGTCTGTGCTCACTGTCTGAGTTGGCGAGCAAGCGAGCCTGTCAATCTGATTGATGGCTTGAATCTGCCAATAAATGATGAGACCTTTGAGTGCATGCAACCTTTTGACCTGTGAGCTTGGAACTCTTGCTGATTGCCTTCTTTTAAGCACACAGATGCACACATGCACATCCTCCTCTCTCGGATCAGAATGATACATTTATTGCAGAAAAGATTTAAGACGATTTCATGTTGCAGAATCCCTGAGTAAACCATACACTGTGGGAATGTTTGCGTTTAAGGTCAGTTAAATATTACAAAGCCAAAACAACACGTTCCCCACACAGCCAGACATGCTTTCAAAAACTCCCATGAAAATGGAGTTACCATCGCCCTTTATTTGCCCTTGGATAGCCTCTCTTCAAACATCATTCCAGTCTGCTTCTTTAATTGATGAGTCAGAGCCCAGATGGGTTCTGATTGGCTCAGCGGAAGCTGATGGTTTTGTGATGTCACTGTGTTGAGTCATCACCGACCATCAGCGATGCTGCTGATTTAATTTTCCACAGTGGCTCTTGTTCTCTTTAATAATCAGACTCTGCAGTGAAGAGGGAGAAGAGGGGAGGAGGGGGGAGGGAGGTCACTGATCGGAAGTCAGCTGCAGTGTGTTCTGTAATTTAATTTAATTTTTTAACAATTTTGCAAAAACACTGACCACATAAGTTATATCTTGTAATCCTAGTGCACAGTGTGACACATACTCGTAGGTCAGTCAAGGACAGCCAGAGAGCACCAAGTTAAACATCTTTTTTTAAGTGCTTTTATTGGACATTAAATGCCTTTAATTGATAGTTGACAGAAAAGATGATGACAAGTAATTAGGGAAAAAGAGATTCATAATGGTCCTTGGCCAGATTCCAGCCTGGGATGTTGCAGTTTATGGTTGGTGCTAGTGCTGGGCCACATATCAATATTATATCTTATGATATAGGACTATACTGTATATGTGTATATCTATAGTTATATCCTGATATGACATAAGTGTTGTTAATTCCTGGTTTTAAAGGCTGCATTACAGTAAAGTGATTTCATTTCCTGAAATTACCACACTGTTGTACTTGTTCCAATTCTTGCCTTTCCCCACTTAGTCATTATATCCACTTTACTGGTGATTATTTATCCAAAATATGGGGTTGATATTTTGTGAAAGCAACAACAGTCATCCCTACAATGTTGTTGCAATTTAGTTATTGAGGTATCGTGATATTTGATTTTGTCGCCCAATTTTGTTACATTTATGAAGTGCTTTTGAGGGAATTGTAAAATATTAAGATATATATTGTGTATAGCAATATACCCAAAAGATAATTTATATTACATAATGCCCGTATCACCCAGCATTAGTTGGTGCCTTAAACCCGAACCTACGGGACATCCCCTGATTTCCTCCCAGGCTGTGGACTGTCTTCTCTGTTCCTGTGGATGCCTAATTCATATTAAAATAGCTTCTCATTTCATGTCTGACATCAAACCTGGAGGGCACAACCTGATGAGGGAGGTCATTACTCTCCCAACTCAGCCAATGCTTAACATCTAAATGACCAACTTTGGCGAATTAGGAGGATTGGGGAGATTGAAATCTCCCTTGTTATGATTTATCACATCTGTAACAAACATTCACTGATTGCACAGCTTCTTTCCTCACAATTAAAATCATGGCATGACGCAGCATTGCGATCATCCCAGGCAGAAAACCCCTGCAGACATCAGCTCTGTCTAGCACATCTGGCTGAAGTGCCAGCTTAAATAACCAGAAGTAATGCTGAATTTTCTCCTGCAGCTCAGGATGATTCTAAGACAGCTCCATTACGTAGCAGACATGTAGAGATAGGAAGCGATCACGTTAGTCGTTTCAGAGAGCAAGAGATGACAGAACAGGATGCTAAACAGATTCAATTGAAAAGGGTTAATAAAGTGTGGAACAGAGCATGCATTAGTGCTCACTTCTCTCCAACCTGGCTCTGAATATTTATATGAGTCTCTTTCACTCCATGGGAAAGAGAGAGAGAGATGCAAAATAATGTTATTACAGTCGCTGCTGCTCAGCTTCCATCTGAGCCTCCTGAGCTACAGTGACGCGCTTGTCAAATAAACACTGTTTGTATTGATTCCCCTGTATCTCCCACGAACACAATCCGTGCATAAACAAGTCAGAAGCTGATCTGAGGGGTGTTGTGTGAGCTGAAAGGGTTTAAGTGTGTGTTTTGTTTACTCTGTTGCACATACAGGACGAGAACGCGTGAAGACACGCCGATCCTAATTCACCCCATAGAGGGAGAATGTGTTTTATTTTTACTTTTTTGATTACCAGAAAATGAAGGCAGACACCGCTTTTAGTCTGAACCCAGGGATGGGCTCATTAGTTGCCACGGCGATGAATAAAAGATGATATGTCTGGAGATGTGGGTACTTCTCTGGGGACTCGTCTGGGGTCTGAAACGATGGATAAACACTTTCTGGCTCTCGCCTCCCCTCTGCTAGTTCAGTAACACGTGGCTGAATGTTAAAGTTTTCCTTCTTTTCATTCCCCTCAAATTATCTCGAGGCTTCAAATGGACCCTCATGTTTCTCCTGTTCTTTAACCAGCGGGCATATCCTGCGAGGGCAAAGACACATACAGTAGCTCATGCTGATACTTGTAGCTCAGCAGTGATTCATTCATTTTTCATTATTTCGCAAACGTTCAGGGGGCTCCGTTGCTGCCCCGGGCTTTCCCTTTTTAAGTCAGTGGAGTCAGACAGATTCAAAGCCGCTGCGATGCAGTGTAATCCATTTAGGAGCGATCATAAATCATAATTACATTACTTATTTACCTTCAACACCCTTTTATTTACACTCTTAATAAGCAAAGAGAGAAGTTTGGCGCTTTTGGCTGTTTGAGAGTCTATTTATAATGAGCGAGTAGCCATTTTTTCAGGGGAAACTGATATTATTGTGTACAGAACAGATCCCCAGACAGCTCTGTGTGATGCATAATACATGTCTGTCATAATCATTTCCATCATCCTCCACCTAAGAAAGAGAGACAAAGAAAAAATACACAGTAGATGTATTAACTATTGAAGACACGAGGAGGATAAAATGCATATACTATACTGTACTTTAAATTTCTCCAAACTATTTTGATATACAAAGTAGGGCTGCAAGGATCAGTTGACTAATTTATTAGTAGACTGACAGAAAAATGGTTTGAATTTTGTCATTTTTTGAGCAAAATCACCAAATCATTCCCTGGTTCCAGCGTCTGATTTGTGAGGACTTTTATGCAACAAAACAGGACATGTAAAGATGACGTTATTCATTCTTTTCTGACATTTTATAAACTAAATGATTAATCGAGAAACTCATCAGCAGAATAATTGATAATGCAGATAAATAAAGCAATATTTTCCTCAGTCAAAGCTTTTGCACGATGACTCTGCGTTAAAGGTGCAATATGTAAGATTTGGCTACCAGTCTACAGTCCATCCAAACAAATAGAGGGCAGCACATCACCAGATTGACCACTAATTGCTGCAAACTGTAGCTTCCTTCAGCTAGCGGTCCAGACTGAGTGCCTGGAGTGGTATTATGAGACAGGACGTGCCAGGGCTAGCTGGTTAGCATGCTAACCTCAGTATAGATATCTGCAACACAATACATAGACAAATCTGACGTAAAATCAAAACTGTTATTTCTTCACATTTTGCTGATATTATTTTTTAAATGTTTAAAACAAAAATTCTTACATATTGCACCTTTAATAACCAAAATGTTAAGAAGCTAGAACAAAGTATGATAGCCTCTTCAAGTCCTGGACACACCTGTCTTCTTTAAAGCTGAGTTCAGAATGATGAAAGGTTATTTACTGATTATTGGTTATAAGTTGTACAGACTGTAACTGCATACAGTATCTTGTAAATTTTAAGTGCTATTTTAAAGTCAAGTTGCTGAATTACATCTAAAATCGTGGTGTTCAGGATGTGTGTTGATGCTTTTAAATAATCTTGATGAAGGTTCTCAGTCATCCAGGTCATGGTAATTCTAAGTGCTGTATCATAGGCAACTGGACCAGCTTTCATGTGGGTTGCTCGGGCTAGGTGAGCCCAGGTGTGAATGGTGTGAAGAAGCCTTTTGGATGAGAGGTGAAACATCTTCAAGAAACTGAACACGTCCAGTTGCCTACGATACAGCACTTAAAAGCTTTTAAATATTTTTTTTATTGGCCAACAGGCTGATCAATACTCTAATTGTGCTGATAATGGAGTATGTAGTGGAGTCCAAAATAATCCTGGAGCCTTTTCAAAATCTTCTGGGCTATAACCGTCCCCATAGACCTGTGCTAGCATCTGCTTATGCAGTGACCATGGAAACAGGTTTCAGGCCCATTTACCCCGTCATTTAAATAAATGCATGTACACCCACAGACATCCAAGTACTCACATCCTCAAATGCAGCTCACAAGAGTACTGTACGTCGTTTTAGCATGCATGTTTAGACAATGAGAGAATTCTTCTGTGTAGAGATTTAGTTGCAATTTCATGTTTTTGTAAGTTAAGTTTAGCTTTCAGACTGTTACCTGGATTAATCAAACTCGCCGCACTGGCCCAGGGTTCGACTTCAACCTGTCCTATCAAAATAAAGGCATATGAAGCCACCCCAAAAATTAAAAAATAACCTTGCAAAATCATATCAGTTGTGGTATTCATCTGGGCTGTAAATACATTTCTGCACAGCACAGGTATTTTGTCCTTATTATTTCATTTGAATGGCTTTAAGATGGTATTTCATCACAACCAGTCTGGACAGGAGGGACAGCTACTCTGACCAGTAACTGTCTCCATGAAAAAATGTGTACATATCCTTTAAAAGATCATTATAAAAAAATAAGAATAAAGCAAAATATACACTAAAAACAATAAAAAACACACACTTAAATTCACATCCATTTTTAGGTTCTCATAGTTGACTACTGGACAGACTTTCTGCAGTCTCTCCACCCACACAGACACACATCATTTATGGCATGTCTCAGAAGCCAGGTAGCCTCTTGCAGAAGCTCAAGTCAAGCTAGTTGAAGTCTCAGTCAGAATCCCCCTTTCACATGTAGAGTCCACTGATTGCCGTGTAGACATACATGGCAGCAACAGGCTACATGTTCCATTGTGTAGCTTATCTCTGATTATGTCTCTCCAATTTTCCTCTGCCTGCCCTCTGTCTTTGTCACCCCTTCATCACATCAGATATTTTGCCCTCTTTTTCTCTCTCAGCGGCTTTAAATAAACTGAATCTGTATTGTCTTGCTCTCCTTCTCCAACTTTACATCTCCTCTTCTTTCTTTGTCATCCCCTTCCTTCCTGTTTTCTCTCTTTCCTCCTCCTCATAGCCTGAGGGGCCGGATGCTTCCTCGTCCCAACCTGGGCTCACTCTATGTGTGTGTGTGTGTATGTGTGTGTGTGTGTGTGTGTGTGTGTGTGTGTGTGTGTGTGTGTGTGTGTGTGTGTGTGTGTGCTGGCATTCCCTCACAGACACATATTTATACGCCAACCTTGCTCCCATAGGAGACCCTGCCTGTTTGAGTTATTTCAGAGTTTGTGGTTAAACAAGACAGCCCGAGGAATCTCTCTGTCTCTCTGTTTTCTTTCATGTCCGTACTCCTCAGTGAGCTTTGACTGGGCTGAGGGGAACGGGGAGGCAACCAGGAAGGTTTTCTAGAAGGTGCAATTGTTGCTGTTTGATTTTCTAGACTGCAGAAGCAAAAAACGGCAAGCCTGCAGGAATGTCAAGCTCAACTAAGAATGACGAGCCCTTCAATTTGACATTTGCAAGTCATATTAGAGGCCTTCTTACCAGCTGATATGAGGAATAATATGATGCTTTGGATGTTCTTTATGACTCAGACACAAAAAAGCACAAAAGCCTGAATAAATTGTATTAGTATACAGACAGTAGTATTGTGTTGCTGGATATTGTTTTTACTTTATTATTCTCTGTCTCTGTGTTTGTTACAGACTGAATGTGACCTGGAAAAAGGTTTGGAGATGAGGAAGTGGGTCCTGTCTGGGATCCTGGCCACTGAGGAAACATACCTCAGTCACCTGGAGGCACTGCTGCTGGTGAGAACACACACACACACACACACACACACACACACACACACACACACACTGATTGATCAGGCAAAGTGAGTAATACGTATTGACTTTGTTTAAAGTTTTTGAAGTAAGCATGCAATTATTTATTGATAGACACTTTACACTTGATGTCATTTGGTGCCACTAGATGTATCTGCACATTGTGAATGGAACATGGGAAACTATTAATAACAGCAATCAAAGTTATGAATAACCAAACCAAATAAAAAATAAAACCAATTTCCAACTGAGAAAGAGACATGAGACATTCAAAGGTTGGGTTATATGAAAATTTATATGAGAAGGAAGAAATTTGTCGGCCCATTTTTACAGTGGTATCTGTCCCCTTATGTTCACGATAAGAACTTAACTTCTTGTTACTTTTATGACCAAAACATTGAAATTTAATCTATAAAGACAGAACGGTCACGCAAGGAGAAAAGAGTCTTAAAGGCAGCAAAATACTGCAGTAATGTCTAATCTAAAGTTGGCTAACTTTAGCTTTCTTGTGGTAAATGCAGATAGCTTCAGCTAGCAATGGTGCCTCCTATTTAAGCAACAAATGTTTTGTTCCTTGGTCTTACTTTACAGAGTAAAACGGTATACGTATTTTTTAAATCTACTTGCAAATGCTTACTGTTCACACACACACCCTTCACCCTGCTGAAGTAACTCTTACAACTCTTATCTCCGCTATTTTCCTCTCAGCCTATGAAGCCTCTGAAGGCTGCAGCTACGACGTCACAGCCGGTGCTCACTGTCTCCCAGATAGAAACCATCTTCTTCAAAGTGCCTGAGCTCTACGAGATCCACAGGGAGTTCTACGACGGGCTTTTGCCCCGCGTCCAGCAGTGGAGCCACCATCAGAGGGTCGGGGACCTCTTCCAGAAACTGGTGAGGAAAAATTGAAGAGATAAGTGACTGGGTTGGGGTGGTTGTAGCTTGTGTGTGTGTGTGCCAGTGACAGCAGAAACGTCTCTGGGTGTAACTGTCCGACGTTACCCTTAATCAGAGTGACAACACTGGGCACCCAAAAGGGTTGACAGTATCAGAAAGGACATTCAGGATGCTACAGCTACGTTTTCTGACCTTATGCACGTCGACCCAAAGCAAAAGCACTGTGCAAGAGTGGCATTACTCACAGTAATGTTGTTTGTAGAATCAGGAGGCTTTCAGAAGCGGAATCTGTCAGCATAATTCAATAAACCAATGAAACAAATGTAGATTTGATCTTTGTAGTGATGCTCCTCTTTATCATTTTAAATGTGGACAAATTGAATCTGGATCGTGCTTTTCTTCCTATTTCCTCTTCAACTGCCTGCCTCTCTCTCTCTCTCTCTCTCTCTCTCTCTCTCTCTCTCTCTCTCTCTCTCTCTCTCTCTGTCTCTGGGCCCTCCGGTAGTTTCTGCCAAAGATGTCGGGGCCAAATGTACACTGGGTCCATTTAATCATTTTCACAATGGGTCAATTAACCCACAATGAATCATTTGTTAATTCTCTCCCAAATACTGCTCCTTTCCCACTAGTGTCTCCCTGTCTCTCTCTCTCTCCCCCTCAGACTCACTCATGCAGTACAAGTACACACATATGCACGCACACGCACACACACACGGAGGGAGGTGCAGCCATGTTTCACAATGCCGCCTTTCTGCCTCAGGCAGCTGAGGCCATCACTGCACTGTGTGCTTTGTGTCTCGAAGAAGCTGCTATAAATAGGAGCCCCTCTCTCTCTCACACACACACACGCACACACGTACACACTCCTATTAACTTCCCTCAGGAAGCTCCCCTTGAGGCCAAGATAAGAAATTAGGATTTAATTTGTATCTTTAACTGTCTAAGAGTCACATGCCAGAATCCATTTTTTTTATCAAATAGTGTCCTGAAAGCTTGCTTATACATTTTCTTTCCTTCCTAAAAAATGCTTCTCTGTCACATTCGCCTCCCATCCAATAAAACTGCCAGGCGCTCAGCCTCGAACAAAGCAGTGATGTCATGGCTCTGATGTGGGGTAAAAAACAAATATTGAGCAGACTGATGTTAGACTGTTTACAGTGTTTGAGAGCAATGCTGCAGTAGTGGTGCGATGCCAAAACACACTTGAATTTTTCTGTCTCACGGGCTTCAATTGGAAGATGGAGCGAATATTCACAAAGACTGGTGCTCGTGTGTCCATACATTTGCTGATTTTCTTTGTCAGGTCTCAAACATTACGTCAAGCTGACAAAGACAGTTTTTCGTGCTCTGTTTTTACACTTTCTCTATCAAACTCAACAATCTGGAGTGTGGCTGTCTTTATCGCTCTTGCTCTCTAACATGTACACACACTAGCGCATTTACACACACACACACACACACACACACACAGACACACACTGCCCCCTTCCCTCCCTCTCTCCAGACAGTAGTTAATAAAAGTCAGGAGGAGAAGACGCTGAGCCTACAGAAAGGGGAAAAAAAAGGAAAAAATGCTACATGACAGCCATTTCGTTAGGGAGGGAGGGAGAGATTAGATGAGAGTAGAGGAGGTGATACAGGCGAGGAATGGGGGAGGGAGGGTTGAGAGATAGGATGAGAGTCGGGTAGGCAAGTAGATTTAGGCAGCTGCGGCTCCGATAGAGCTGTCTCACCATGACTCTGAAATCTGCGAGGGAGCAGACGAGCTTAGGAATCATGAAACATCAGAACAAGGAAGGCGAGAGACAGAGAGAAAAGAGGAAGAGGCAAAGCGCCACTGACAGGTTATGAGCATGAGTGTCGGAGAGAGGTGTTTGAAGGCTGAAAATAGGGCTAAATCACACTTCTGCTCTTCCTAAACACACACTTCATAGACTGCGGCAAAGGGAAGGTTTTACACCATGAAGACAGACAGGCAAACTGATGAAGTAGCTTTGAATGCGGCTCTGTAGGGGTAAAGGACTAAAAAAAAGGCTCATTCTGTGAATTTCTTGTGAGAAGAATAGCTCTTGATCTTTCACTTGGCCTCACACAGACAGTCATTCTGCGCTCTGTTAAAGAATTTTAGTGAAGTGTCTCTCAGGTGGCTGTGAGTGAGTCGAAGGATTGTCAGCATCTGCTTGTCTACCCTCCTTTGCATGGGAAAAAGATGAATATTGTTTGAAAAGACTGTTAAGTTAGACAGTTAAGAAGAATCATAAGATTTGTTTGTGGGAGACAGTTTCTTTGACTGATTGCTCTCCTTTGCTGAAACTTCCTCGATTACGAGGACAAGCTTCTCACTGGGCTGCCTTTGGATTTGCATAAGATTTGTCAAAATACATCACAACCATCTACCAAAGTCAGGCCCCCTGATTTGCATTAGAAAGAATGGAGGTGTAAAGCACTTCTGCATTGGCTTCAGCTATACAGCAATTCGCAAATGTTAAACATACTAATATGGTAAACATTACCTGTAGCATTGTCATTGTGAGAATGTTAGCAGGTTGACATTAAGCTCAAAGCACCGCTGTACAGCTGCAGACATAGATGGAGTCTCTTTAATTCAGCTGCAAATGAAGGGACTTAACCTTTCTATCTGTGTCTATTCTTATCGGTATATCACTGTAGACAAAGCCGTCATTCATCTCCCCTGTGTTAGAAAATATCTCAGCCTGTAAGAACTCCCTCACAAAGTGGCCATAAATCCAGCCTCCTCCTATAATGGCCGTAGTCTGTCATGAGGCTGTTTTCTTAATGTTGTTTTCCGCTGTGGATTACACAGTCGCTCTCACACACGACAAATCCTGAACTGAGAAATCCAAACACCCTACCAATTTCTTTCATCACCCAAAGCCATTTTCTGCTATGATACTGTAGCTGCAGCCGTACACTCGGTAAGCCTTCACGGCGCGGGGTGGATGTGGCTGGCAGACATTCAGGCTCTGTTCCCTCCACAGTCAAACTGTCACGCTCTGAATGGCCTCCGCTGTGGTGCAGATTGTGTGGCCCAGGGCAGGACACAGGATTGCAGGATTGTGAAAATTGCTTTACTCCTCGCCTTCCTCCATTTTACTTCTTCCTTGTCTGCAGATGTATTGTGTGTGCAAAACACTATAGATCCATTTTGGGACAATTTTGCTGCTTGAAATGCATCAGTGAGTTACTGTTGTGTGTCTTCATGGTGGCTCGTGATGCTTTCTGCTTTTATTAGATCTGCCACACATACACACGTTGTAGCTGCCAGCAATAACATAATAAGTGCTAATGATGTTTAGAAAACTTGTGACTTCACATTCCTGACAGAATTGAATCGCACACCCTCAAGACAGCAAGGATCAGGGCATGTCAGGAAGGTCATGCCTAAATATAGATGGGGGGGGGGGGGGGGGGGGGGGGGTAGTAAAAGCATCGGAAATACCTATAGGTCAGGGGTGTCCAAACTTTTTCCCTTCGAGGGCCAAATGAAACTGTTGGAACCAATTTTACACATTAAAGTGTGTTTAAAGGTCTTGTGGAGTACTTCTACATATGTAAAGAAAAAAAAAAAAAAGTACTTTAAAACCTTTTGAGGCTCCAGAGGAAGCTGCATGTAATCTGACATTATGGGTAATATTGGCAGGTTTTGAAAAGCAGTCCACTGGTCTGGCATTTCACTTCTAAAACATTGTTGGACTCATGAACAGTTTAAAATCAAATGATGAAAATCGATGCAGCAGAACAAGAGATATCACCTTTCTTTATTCCACACATTCTTCTTCCTTTTCAGGACCTGTTGCCTACATTACCCATGAGTAAGAGTTAAAAATGACACTTTCGACTGTGGGATGTTGTGATGAACATTGTCATAATTTCTTGACGTGATTAATCAATTAATCATAAAAATAATAGGTAGATTAATTTAATATGAAATACAATCATTAGTTGTAGCTCTACATACTCTAACTGTTGCCATTTCCCAGGGCTCAGCACTACTGTACATGCAGTGCTTTCCTATTAGATCGAAATGATGGCCAGAACTACAAAAGTGTGACCCAAGTTGTAATAAACCTGAAATATCCTTTAAGTCTTGATTCTGGAAAGGACAAAAGTCATCTGCCTAAATTACTGAAGCTCCACACGGGCTCATATGGAGCTTAAAGCTCTGAATTATAGCAATAAGCTAGGTCATGAGATCCTGTAGAGGTAATAATTAATGCTCAGTACACTCATTCAGTGCTCTCAGGTAAGATTTTTCTCAGGTATTTGGTATTCTTTGTGTGTGTGTGCGTGCCTGTGTGCCTGCGTTCTTGTGCATCTGAGGCTCTCCACATTACACACAAAGCCCATCTTCACTGTACTCTCTCCTCCTTTGGCTTTTGTTCAGGAGAATTGATTGTCCTTTTGTTCGCAGTCGAGATGGATCGTAGCGCTGGCAGGCAGCGTTTGGTGCGAGTTTTATTCAGCCATCCAGCTTCCTAAATGTGCTTTCATAGCCTCTGTTACACCAATCATTAATTACTCACCCCGGCACAGTGCAGGTCTCGCTGGTTGCCACAGCAACGGGCCGGGCTGCTGCGAGGAGCGCCGTGGTTACATGCTGCTGTTGTTGTCACCATCAGTCACACACAGTCTCTCAGACACAGATGACTGGACTGAATCTCCTGTATCACATATGATATTTTAAGGATTATACATCTCAGCTCTGGGGTTTAGCATTTTCAAAGTTACACTGAAAAGGTTTAGTTGGACTTCATTTAGCTCTCTATTGATATTTTTTGATTTGTGAAGTACAGTTTTCTTAAATGCCACAATTTTGACTATGAAGAAACTCACCAGTGCTACTCAGCATTTTCACAATTACACTAATTTCTAACAGATGAGGCAAAAGTATTTGTTCTGACTGACTGCAAAGAGCTACATTATGCCTCCATTTGTCTGGCTGTTTCTTAATTATTAGTTTGCTGCTTGTACTTGTAAAAGAAAAGACTTGACATCACAGAAACATGTTAGGAATTAAGGTATTTTGCTGCTACTAATCACGCCACCATGTCACTTCATTTGCAACAGTAGTTTATCATTAGTATCAGTACAACACGTTGTGGGTATATGTATACTGCTTGCCTTGTAATTTTATATAGTCTTTTCATTTCTGTTCTTCTTTTTTCAAAACCAAACACGTGAACAGAGAGCAAAAGCAAATGAAAGTATAACATCAACAAGATAAACAAGCAAATCAAATTCAACGTGAAGTAGAGACTGCCAGCAACAACAATAACAAAAAAACGAGACAAAACATTGAGAGACTAGGGGGAACATCTCATCTCAACGATCATGTGGTCAAGCACATCCTCAATATAGGAAGACTTTACAGGAGAACGATCAATCTGGTGCGACCGGACGTTTTCTGTATAATCCAAAAAGAGTTGCCATATCTTGTAAAATGTTGCACTCTTATTCCTCATCCAATGCATTTTTTTTCTACATGTGGAGCAGCTCCTGATTTCAGAGAGCCACATTCCAATTTGGATTTGAACATCTGATTTCCATTTTGATGCAATGCATTTTTTAGCAGTGGCCAGCAAAAATATGTGTCAGCCTTTCAGTGTGGCTATTCTTAAGGTTGGAGTTAGTGAAGTTACCCCGTATACAAATCTCCACATCTAATGGAAAAACAACTCCATGAATTTTGGATAGGGTGTCACATAGTCCCTGCCAAAAACCCCTGAAGTTTAGGGCACTGCCAGGGGGAATGTAGGAATGTTCCCTCATTTAAGCCACATCTAAAACAAAAGAAAGAAATAGGCAGTACATCTATTTGTTAGTTTATCTGTATTTTTTCTGTCCTTGTGCTGCTACAACACCTTAATTTCCCTTCTAGGGATCAAACAAAGGCTTAACTTTTTTTCAAACTTTATTTACTGGATGTCCAGACAGATAACAGATGGCAGTCTTATAAAACAGAAGATCAGATAAAGAAAAGAAACTAAACAATAAAGTCTTTTTTTTTTTAGAAAAATAGTTCAGTATTTTGTTAAGAGCAGCAGCAATGTCACAGTTTGTATGAAGTTGAAGTGGTGGAAGCTAAGACAAGGAAGTAGTGAAGAGGACTGTCGAGTGTGCTTGGATATCTGAGCTTCACACTGAAAGACAGTGTTGTTGGTCTCATTGCTTTTACTGTCTTTACAATGGACTGTTCTGTCTGAGAGCATAGAGAGTGCTGTTTATTTCTTCTATATAGAAGCCAGCTCAGAGTTTACCGCCATTCTATAACATTTATATTTGGATTTTAAAGGTTTGCAGGCAGATCACTCACTGACAAACATTTTAATATGTCAGATCTGTTCATAACATTGTAAGCTTCACATCCCTTCTCTGTTTCTTTTCTGTCCATCAGGCCAGCCAGCTTGGAGTTTACAGAGCATTTGTGGACAACTATGAACTGGCTGTGGAGACGGCGGAGAAGTGCTGCCAGGCCAACACACAGTTTGCTGAAATCTCCGAGGTAAGAAGGAGAGAGGAACGAGTGGATAACAACACCGAGCAGGCGTATAAATACATGTTTCTATTGAGAGGACAAAAAGCAAACAGTTAGCGGTTCAGCCTCTGTCTCAAAGCTGGTGCAGGCGTTGAAGCTGTGATCTCTCAGTTATAGGATCATTTTACCACCGTGTAAAATCAGTCAGTCAGACACTTGACCCCCTGCATACCAGCAAATTATCCAAGTGAGTTTCACAAGTGTTTTTCTTTTTTACATGTGTGGAGCAATGCTTTATCAAATTTAGATAAAAGTAAGTACAGGTTCAGTTGAGTTCTCGACAACATTACACTTGATTGTTTGTTGAACTCCCACACTTCCTGACTATACTCTAAAAGATGAGTGTAAGGTTGGCGATATCCTCCTCCTACTCACTCTTTAGTTAAAATACAGAATACAGTATAAAGTCTGTGCTGTAACTATGCAATCAATGTGTTACCAGTACAGCACATTTAATAATAATTATAAAAAATACTATCTTTATTTATATTCGAAATGCAGCTCAAAGTGTTTTACTGTATGGTGTTAAAAACAAGACATAACTGGAAAAGAACAAAAGAAAAATTAAGAGAAAAAGATCCAATAAAAAGGCAGAGAACTACATGAAATGTAGATCAAAGTGCTTTACAACAACAACATAATAGAAAAACAATACAAAAAAGATAAGTAGGTTCATAATGAATAATTTAAAGGTCGTAAAAAAAAAGGCAGATACATAAAAGTCATTCAAAAGGAGATGAAAACGTAGTATATTAACTAAATGCCTGCCTGTAAAAATAGTCCTCAGAATGCATTAAGTGTGTTTTGATGCTGTACAGTAGATTTCTAGTGTGTCTGCTATGATTCATATTATCTCAGGATGTTGAATTAAAGTGTAAGAAAAAAAGTAGTTTAAAGCCTTTTGTGGCTCCAGAGGAAGCTGGATGTAATCTAATAAATTGCCTCCAGTGATGTCACTCAGTGGCTAAATTGCATTGTGGGCAATGTAGGCACCAGGTTTTGAAAAGCATTCTACTGGTCTAACATTGCACTCATATAACACTATTGGACGCATTATGGATAGTTTGAAAACAAATGATCAAAATTGATACAGCAAAACCAGAGATATGGCCCTTTTTATTCCTGTTCAAAGAGCCTACATTACCCACAATGCAACTTAGCTAGTGAGTGACATCACAGGAGGCAATTCATCAGATTACATACATGTATAGCTTCCTCTGGAGCCACAAAAAAAATCACTACATATGCAGTAGTACTCACCGAGACCTGTAAAGACGTTTAAAATTGGTGGATTTATCCTTTAAACAGTTCATCTTGTGGAGCTATACTTCGTCCGTCCTGCTGCCGCTGCAGCTGGACAGTTTTTGAGAGAAAGGGTGTCTTAGCCACATAAAACCAACAAAGATGATATCTGACTTACAACAGTGTTAAATAATGTGTAATCAGGGAAAGGGACAGATTCAGAGAGGTGTCACGTAGAAAGAGTCGATTTTTTCAGCTGCTTTAACAGTTTTGTCCCTGATGCACCGTACTTGCAAAACGCTCTCCCATTATTCACCCACGCAGCTTTTATCATTTCCCTGCATTTAAATTTGAATGTCCTGCTGAATATTTCCGCACAAATGCAGCCAGAGGCAATTTTGTGTGTGTGTGTGTGTGTGTGTGCCCATGTGTTTGTGCTTATGTACGTACATCAGTGAAATGGAGCAATGCAGAGGACGGTTGTTGGTGTTTTCTGTAGTTTTGGCTTGTTCTCATTCTCGTCGCTGAGCAGGAAAATATGAGCTCACCACACAGACTGTAGATGAGCCTTGACAGCGTAATAAATTTGTACATTTATCTTATCCACAAACACGAGTTTCCAACAGCTCCAAGGGCTCAGGGTAATTTGTTTTATCGTAGACAAAGTAGATTTAAAAACACTTACTCTCATGCTTCAAATCTAGTTTTGGAGACTGATAGAACCGAATTGACCCTGGTTTAAACTAGTCATCTGCGTTCACAACAGTGTTATTTGTCAAGTTTGAAGGCTCAAACGTTATTACAGCTCTCTTCATGCATTTTGGGAATCTTCTGTTCATCCAGCAGCCACAACAATGGCTTCAAATGCAGCCTTTAAGCAGATTTTGGGGGCTTTTTTTATATTAATTATAGTAAAACAGCAAACATTCACCTCTAAATTGATTAGCTTAAAGTGATCTTGATAAAAAAAAAAGTCTAGTGTTAAAAGTATTACATCCTCTTCTTCCTATATTTCTCAAGCATGTGGCAGCTCCTGGTACACCATCAGTCTTCGTCTATGTTTTACGAGGTCTACCAGTTAGCGTCGTGGCTGGTCTCTACATGCGGGATGGGGAATTCATCATCGAGGGTTGTTAATGGCCTAAGTAATGATGCATGACTCTGAGCCATCTGAGCAAGATGGTGGGGGGAAAAGCTGCTGAGGATGGCATAATTAATTTGGAAGTGGATGACCTCAGTGCTAGAGCAAGGATAATAACATCACTATGATTTCAAATCGCTTAACCACACTGAGCAGGTATTTAAAGGTCTGTTTTTTTGTGCCTCTCCAAACAGAACCTGAAGGTGAGGAGCCCCAAGGACTCGAAGGACCAGACGGCCAAGAACTCTCTAGAGGGTCAGTCACACCATGCTACTTTTTACTTAATTCTACGAAAATATTCAAAAAAAACAAGATTAAAACAATTACATATAGCATATTATAGTAATTCAGTCTGGTTTCTCTCTTTTTTCATGTGCAGCTTTACTTTATAAACCAGTGGACAGAGTGACTCGCAGTACATTGGTACTTCATGTAAGTAATAGTATGCGCTCAAGCAGCGACACATCTTAATAATGGTGCATCACAGTTGTGTTCTGGTGTGTTTTAGCCTCTGTTGCTCACAAATTAATCCTAGAAGTCATTTAACGGGTGATCAAAACCCAACATGCAGCTTGTTTGCAAACATAAAACAATATCTCCATCAGTACCCAGCTCAAGAAAAACAGTTGTAATTGAGAGATTACAGATTAGAGATGTGACTTTGTATGTAAATTTACCATTTACCATTAACAGTTACCATTTACTTTGAGAATTCAGGGCAAAATGTATTGCGTATATGAAAAGGTATTAGAATATATGAACTGAGAAATGTTTCCTTTTAAAAGTAATTGTTTTCCATCTACTGCTGCGCCCCAGGACTTGCTTAAACACACGCCCACCAGCCACCCAGACCACCCGCTTCTACAGGATGCCCTGCGAATCTCCCAGAACTTCCTGTCCAGCATTAACGAGGAGTCGACGCCCCGACGCCAGTCCATGACTGTCAAGAAGGGAGAGGTGAGCGTTTTATACCCTGTTGACATGCTCTTCTTTAGACAGGTAATTAGCAGTATGGCTCTAGTGTGGACTAATTTGCTCAACATGTCCTCATACCTTGCCACTTAAGTTACGCTTTGAACGTGAGTGAAACGCAGTGATGACTTTTGATTTCAAACAGGACAGGAACAACGGTCTCCTGGGTAAAAATCCTCCGTATGTTTTGACACATCTGTCTAATAAGCTGCTTTCACTGTCGACCAATATGGTTGTTTTTCTGATGAAGACAAGCTGAATTTGTTGGAATGACACAAGGTACTTTTAAGTTTTAATGTATTTTTGACTGCATGACTTGAAACTGGAGCACATAACCACACAGAACATTAATATTCATGATTGATACAGACTTTTGACACAAAATCCTGACTCTTCTTAAAATACATCTAACCTAACTGCCTTTTTAATGAATTTCTGAACTCATCTGCACCATTAAGGAGAGGATTTTGTTGTGTTTTCAAAAATCAAATATCATGAACCTTGCGTTGAGATGTCCCGAAGGTGATACAAGCAATCTAGATAATAGTAAAATCTTCATCAGTTTAAATCTTTGCACCTCTGATATTGAGCACGATGACGTCATGACCCCACCCTCTAAATGACTTTGAAGTCACTGCCAATTGAGAGTACAGGGGCCACCAATCTGCTGCCTAAAGCAGAGCCTATGCCCATATATGGTCATACCAGGATTGCCTAGCTGAGGGTGATTCTGTGTTTGCTCTACGTCACTCCTGTGGCTTCCCATCCCTCCATCTCCCCTAATGCACACACACACACACACAGTCCCTCACAGTCTACCCCCCACTGTCGCTCTCATCCCCGGAGATGACTTGACACACATGAATGGATGCCTCTTGATTGATAGCTTGCGTGACACTGCCGTACATAATGCCGTGTAATGAGCCACCGGTCCACTCTGACTGGCGGATTCAAAGTTAATTATTCATAAATGGAGGGTGGGAGCAAACGAGCGAAAAAGGCTGAGCCGGCTCCTCCTTCTGCTCACAGGGGGGTCATTACTGCACCCTTTTCTACACACACACACACAAATACACACACACACTGTCCTACGCTCTGTTCCCATTCACTCTTTCTCTTGTTTGCCTTTGAACATATATACACACACACACACACACACACGCACAGTCCCCTCCTATACTCCTGCAGGCCCCCAGTTCCATCCCAGTCTGTCCAGACCTCCACACCAGCCATCAAATATTTATCATGGATACATGAAAGCAGCACATGGAAATCGATGGGGCTCATTATATCGTACCTTACCATAGACCGAGTATATAATACGCCCGAGGTTTTTGTCTGCATTTCACCAACTGAGCTGCAACATAAACCTCGCTTCAGTCATCAAAGGACTGTCGTAACCTGGGAAGTTGAGACGCCGATGTCTTGCATTCAGTGAGGAGGCCGGTGCTTAAAAGGCTGATAAATCTTAAATCGCTTTTAATGGAGAAGATGTGGCTGTGATGCTACAATTACATAAAACAGTCGAGTAATTTGAGGTAGCAGGCATAAACTACAAAGTCAGCACAACTTCAACCTCCTAAATAGACGCTTTGCTGCATGCTAAATCTGTGCTCAGACTTCTACATGATGTCCATGTTGAAAGTAAAGGAGTGTCCCTCATTATCCTTTGTCATGTGTAACAAATTGGATGCCTGCAGGATCTGTATATGCAAAATGAAATTCATTTGATTTATACAGCAGGTATAGTGATAATGCGCTCAAAGGGTAACTCCACCAATTTTACACATTAAAGTGTGTTTACAGGTCTTGGGGAGTATGACCGAATATGTGAGAATAGTAGTAAGCCTTTTGTGGCTCCAGAGGAAGGTGCATGGAATCTGATAAATTGCCTCCAGTGATGTCAATCAGTGGCTAAGCATTGTGGGTAATGTGGACTCCAGGTTTTGAAAAGGAAGAAGAGCATGTAGAATAAAAAAGGTGAAATCTCTGGTTCCGCTAAGTATTATAGGAGTGCAATGTTAGACTAGTAGACTGCTTTCCAAAACCTGGTGCCAACATTACCCACAATGCAACTGGGTGACATCACTAGAGGATATTTATCAGATTACATGCGGCTTCCTCTGGCGTCACCGTTTAATTGTTAGTGCTGATTAAAAGAGGCAGAAACAATCAGATAGCACAGGTAATACAACAGGAAACAGGCCACAGTGCTCATTTTATGATCTGACCTGAAATGTAAAGGACTGAGGGAGTGCTTGCCCTCCACGTGTACAGAGTAGCCTGTGGTTTGCTCAGTGGAGGCATGCAGGAGCAGAGCAGCGCAAGTGGAACCCAGAGGCCCCGGCCCCACCAGATGAGGGGAGGGGACAAACAGAAGCAGCTTAATTAAAATGCAAATGACGGCACTGCCTCAATCTCAATTCACCTCCTCATCCTGCTTTGTTTGGCTGTGGGAAAGATGTGAGACTGTGTGTGTGTGTGTACTTCCACTAGAAATTTCTTTCCCTCCTCACGTCCTCGTATACACACATTGCCTTTACAACACACGAGCGCAGAGACGCTCCTTGAAGCATGTATTCTAAATATAAACATGGATCTTTTGTAGATTCATGCCATTACTCTCGCACACGCTCTCAGCGAGGAGATGGTCAATATTTAATCTGCGTTCAGTGCTGTCAGCGTGCTCTGCCTCGCGTCGCTTCTCCTTCCTACAGCGGCGCTGCTGATGTTCCGGTCAGCTATTATAAGAAATGGAGAAAGTCGCATTTCTCCTACCGGCTGTTCGATATTATGAAAATGTCATCTGATGCGCTGAGACAGCTGGTTTTGTTGAGGATGTCTTTTCCCCTGTAGCAGGGCAAAGCAGCAGCGTAAGCGCATTTTTAAATTCATCAGATTACTGATGTAGGGGTGAGCCTTAACTGGAGAACATGTAATATCTAAATAAGAAAATAAGTATCTAAAGGCATGAGTGTGTTTTGCATGAGCAGGTTAACAGATGCTTTATCCCTCCACATGATTCCCATTCACTCCCACACAGTAAGAGGCCTGCAAATCCCTAATCTATCTGTTATCCCTGCCTTTATTTTATCTCTCATGAGATCAATGAAAGGAGGATTATTATTAAGGCTTGATGGGCAATGTAGTTTCTCAGCAGGTCAGTTAAAGTCCACTTCACTTACCTGAATGTAGGGACAAACCTGGTAGCTCCTGTGTAAAACAATTCTGCTGACCTGTCATTTTAATCTGAAGGAGTCACTGTTAGTAGTTTGTCAGTTCAGGTACTCTTTCTGTACTAATCCATCCTAATCTACTATTGTACTTTTTGAATGATAATCCAATCAGTATTCTAGTCCAATCCCAAGAATTTACTGCTGACTCGCCATGATTATCACAGGAGATTTTAGCTTGTTGGATAACAATGTCGCTTCCAAAGCTGTAAGTTCCAAGATTCAGAGCTACATGGTGAAATACGCAGAGACAGAAATAATTAAAGAGCAACTCCACGCTAGAATTTGGAAAGAGGGAAAAACACAGCTGCACTGGCCTCTGAGGTTCAACAGATTTACAGTATACCTTTAAACCCACGGACCACATCCAACATCACAGCTAGGTGTGGTCGGGTGGGGTCTGTTGTAGTAGTCACCACAGCCAACTATGATGTCAAGTGGTACCACGCGTGCTATGTCACTGATGCACAAGTATGTTGTCACCACTAGTTGGGACAGCAAATCAGGTTGTTAGACTGGGCGCAGTTACTCTCTAGGTTAGCATTTTTAGCAATTGGATTTTGGATTATTGCCGACTAAAGTTGCAAACTATTCTAAAGACGGAGGAGTGAGTGGATGAGTCTCTTTGTTCGGTGTAATGATGTTTACTGTCCCCGACAACCTCTTAAGTTTTAGTTAGCCACTTGTTAGCAACCACCTTTTATTAAATCACGTAACGCTTTATAATTCAAATGCGGAGTATTTACGGGCCTTTTTTGTGAAAATCGAATACACTTATTGTTATTCAATATATTATATATTATTCAAAAACCCATTGACTTCAAGACATGGGAACCTGACGTGCAAAAATGCTAACTTATTTGTGGGTTTTAGGACTCATTCCTACAGCACTCTATTAGCAAATGTTAGCCTGCTAACATGCTAATCAACGATGGTGAACATGGTAAACTTAAAGCTGCAAAACATCAACATGTTACCATTGTCATGAGGGGGTTCGTGTTAGCATGCTGACGTTACCATCCAGCTCAAAGCTGAGAAACAGAGCTGCTAGCATGACTGTGGACTCTTGGTCTTGTTTAATCCCTATACTGTATATACTGTATGTAATTGGCAATGGATTTAATGCCCTTTAAACCACAAATCCGTGATCATATCACGGCGTCCACATCAGTGCTGCTTTTAATATGCATAGATAGCTTCACATTATAGCTTAAGCTCCACTATTCCTCATATTTTCAGTTTAATGCTATGCTAAAATTAAGAAGAGCAGTGTGACCAATATCTCACTCCAGCTTCTATACAGCCCATGTCCTAAATATAGATTGTAGATTGACAGAAGTGCATGTAGATTGACAGAAGTGAGGCGAGATGAGGCCTCGTTTTATATTCTAGCTAGAAAACATCCTCGGGGGGATTATATTACATGTGAAATGACTTCATAGATGTGCCATTCTCGTGGCATCAAAGTCCCAAAACCTGATGATGGAGACTGAATGATGAACATGTACAGTAAATACTTACCAGAGACTCATTGCTACAGAAACTGCATAAGAAAATCACATCAGTGCCGGAGGGAAGAGGAAGGAGTGAGTTGTTGTGTGTGTTCTGACAGATGTAGCATCCCAGTTGCCACGAGAGAAAAATCCCAGATAGACAGCGAGCAAGTCATCTGGAAGTTATTTATCACAGGCCGTCATCGTTGCAGGCTTCATTATCTAGCTGGTTATGAATAATTATATCCACTGGTGGGAATTAGACTCCTATTAGATCCTTATTTCGTGATCATAGCTTGCCGTACAGTAGGAACTTCATGTGTGCTTGTGAATGCATGTGCATGAAGGGATGGATTACGGCAGTGGAGCTGCTTTGGTGACAAGTCACATGGTTTAGTATCTTCAGTAAGAAACCTTGGAATGCAATCAGGAGCTACTCTGTCTCTCTCATTTCTCCTCTCCTTTCCGTTCTCTTTCCGCCTTTCACTTTCTCTCTTTCATGCTCTCCTATCTCTCCCTGTCTTTGTCACCCTCCCCTCACCCTCTCCATCAACATCGAGTGACACAGCATGATCCTCCTCTTTCCCAGCAGATGTCCAGTCAGGTTTTGTAAGCGCACGAACCTCTCCTACAGAAGCATCGGCTCCACTTCAGTGTGTCCTGGCAGTGACAGTAACTGTGTGGTCATGATGGAGGGGGGAGAAGGAGGAGGAAGGGGACAGGAGGGGGAGGGCACAAAGAATGAACATAGGGACGTGATTGGCTCTGTACAAACGTGATGTCATGCTTCATGGCCTTGCTGCCAGGGAGTTGTGAGGGTTGAGTAGGTTTTGAGGGGTGGAGGGGGCTGGTGTGGCCCCTGAAACAACATTGAAGAGAGTAGGAAGGAAGAGGAGACATCGATTTTGTTTATATTATCTGTTTTTAGCAGATGTTGGCAGTAGATGGACTGTAAAATCCTTCATGTATGCATATTGGGAATGTTGACCCATTGTGTTTCTTTCTAAAAAAATAAACCTGCACCCCAAATGTTGTCAGCTAGCAGTGCTCACTCATTAATACTTAAACTCTCAATTAAACTTAACTGAATTCATTGTTGTTCCATTATATCTTTACAAAAGTTTGACCCCACTGAATTTCTTTATAATTTAAACATATTATAAGGTAATTACCTCAAATAAATAGGTGAAATCAAGGTAAATATCCAAGGCAAAGTGGGTGAAATCAGCCTGAAGAATTAAAATTAAGCACCTCGTTCTCATCCTCGTTTCATACAATCAAAAGACTAAAAGCAAGAGCAAAAATAAACTACAAAGAGTGTCCATTCCCTACGAGATCTGCTCTGTCTGAGTTAAAATACTTTTGAATAAATGTATTTTATTCTCTCATATTTTGCAGTAAACCTCTCCTCCCCCAAACGTTTTATATAGAAGTAAATCCAAGGTTATAGACATGTAAAAGTGAACCATTACTATCAAGTTGTGGTTTGTCATTCATCTGCTTCCCATTCTTGTTCCAAGTCCATTCTTCTAAATCTGTTGTCTCATTTGTACAATGGCATTACTGCCCCCTTTTGGCAAATGGCGGTATTACACATCTCATTACATAGTCTGACATCAGTGATGATTCCCAGAGCTCCAAACAACACTCGTCCCTGTCTTACCGTTACGTCATTCATTCCTCTGTGTCCTGTGAATTGAAGATTAATGCTAGAATATGACAAAATAATTTACCAGGTAATTAGTTGAACCAGTGCTATTTAATGCATAACCCTCCACAATTTGGGGGAATCATTTGGTTAATACTGAGCTCATGAGCTTTGCCACTGATGATCGAGAAAAGATGACATTTTTGACGATGGAGTTAAGACCACCAAACTCCATGAAAGCTAATAAGTATGCCTCTCTAATATCCTAACTGGCAAATGCTGAGTTACCGACACCAAAAGCTTTGTGTCACTGACCCCACCGTCCTTGTCTGTTGTTGCTGCAGAACCGCCAGCTTCTGAGGGACAGCTTCATGGTGGAGTTGGTGGAGGGAGCGAGGAAGCTGCGGCATGTCTTCCTCTTCACTGATCTGCTGCTCTGCGCCAAACTGAAGAAACAGATCGGAGGGTAAGAAACTTTAATAACGGTCAAATTAACACTTATTCTTCAGATTGAATCCCACTATAAGACCCGTTTGAGATACATTTCTAATGTATCATTAAAATATCACCATAAATTAACATTGATCACACAGAGACATCTCACTATCCAGCACTCATTCATTCAAATTTCAAGTTGAAATAAAATAGAATTTCCCTCATAACACAGTTAACCTTCTTCTGAATTGTTGTCCAATTTTGAATTTTCTTTCTACTGTCTCGTTCTCATCTTTTATCCATCTTCACCTATCCTTCCCCTCTCCTCCCGCAGTAAAAACCAGCAGTATGACAGTAAGTGGTACATCCCCCTGACTGACCTGACCTTCCAGGGCCCAGAGGAGGCTGAGCCACTTACCATCCCCCAGGTCCCCGATGAAGAGCTCGACGCCATGAAGGTCAAGATCTCCCACCTCCGCAGTGAGATCCAGAGGGAGAAGGTAGCGTGGATATGCACAGTTTGACAAAAATCTGTACAAAAAAAAACTCTCATTGACAACACAGCATTTTTTTAAGTTTGTCTGCTGGGATTTTCTTTCACACAACTTATTGGATGTAGGATTTTTCTAGCCAATGTAAGATTATCAAGGTAGTTGTTACCCCCCACGCAAACATTTTCACCTCTGTGATTTCAGAGAGCCAACAAGGGTTCAAAAGTTATCGACCGTCTGAGGAAGAAGCTGTCAGAGCAGGAGTCTCTGCTCCTGTTGACGTCTCCGAGCATGCCCCTCAGAGTCTACAACAAGAGCGGCAAGGTAACGACGGTCTCCAACATTACCTGCCCCTGTTTCTTCATTGGCCTTTCCCATCATCAGTTCTACCCCATCATCCTCCTCCTGCTGCCTCCAGCACACTCCTCTTCTCTGTATTTCATCTGCTTTTCTCATTTTACTGCCTTTTTTCTTGTCCTAGATTCATACTCCTAGATCTGTCTCATGCTAGACTTTCTTTTGGGTTACACTTTATAGACGTGGGTCGTTGTAATAAGCATTAGTTAGTAGGTAGTAAGGCCCTTATAAGATGCTTATTAACACATTTTTTGTGCATTTGTCTTCAGAGTTACGGTTTCCTGATTTCATCGGACTACGAACGTGCAGAGTGGAGGGAGATCATCAAGGAACAGCAGAAGAAATGTAAGTGTCTTGGAGTATTTGGATTTTCCCATTTGCGAAACATCCTGGGCCCTTGAACCTTTATACATGTACAATAGCAACTACTAATCAAGCGATGAAAACAACGGGAAACCAATATATAGATCGTCTTTTACAGCCTACATTTATTGTCTTCCCTCAAGGTTTTAAAACGTCCTCCTTGACGTCCATGGAGCTGCAAATGTTGACCAGCTCCTGCGTCAAACTGCAGACTGTCCACCACATCCCACTTAGCATCAATAAAGAAGGTAGGGTACTAATGTTTGTATTTTAAAGTTGCACTCAAATGCTTCAGCTATATAAGTACAAAATTCTGCATAAAATGATAATGTTTAGATGTGTGGTTACACTTTCACACTTGCTTGATTGTGATTATTATGAGTATAGTAAGTACACAGAGGTTCAAGCCACATATTTTATACTGTACAGGCCTGTTTTTTCCATGTATGATTCTGCTCCAAAACAAACAGAGGTCTGCATGTTTTTCTAACCCCTCCTCGCTGTCTTTTTTTTCCCCCCTCTGCTCGCTGAATGTTTTTCCAGAGGATGAATCCCCCGGTCTCTACGGGTTCCTGAATGTAATCGTCCACTCTGCCTCCGGCCTCAAACAGAGCTTGAGTGAGTCACTCACCTTTAGCCTCCCTGCAAACAACAGATAATGCAGATAATCAGACAAAGTTAATTTGATGTGAATGTGGAGCAGTGGGAAACAGTGTTTTATAGCTATGTGTTTCCCTCTGACTAATTTTCAAGTTTCTGGTCAGATTTTTTAGTGTCTACAGCTGTTGCTTTGATGTATTCACTTGGTTGCATAACACATGCCTGGAGACCTATGTTTGAAACATTTTGACAAACTTAACGTGACTCATTCCTTATTTGCTTTCTGGAGATAACATCTCACATTTAGCTAATTCAATTGCTCATGTAATGCATTCACAAAGACCTCTTCAATAGCCATATACAGTACAAGTAATATCTTTTCAACCTTTTGTCGTCTCTGTCAGATCTCTACTGCACAATGGAGGTGGATTCCTTTGGCTTCTTTTCAAATAAAGCTAAGACAAGAGTGTATCGATACACTACTGAACCCAAATGGAACGAGGTAAGAGAAAACAACACATGTCCCTGGAGAGTCTGGAGTAATATTACATTTGAATTAATCAAACACAACCTTGTACTGTCCGTGTTGCATCCTGGAGGCCTTTTAAAATTAAAAAAGTTGGAATTAGTTCCTGCACAGATTCATTAAAATTTGATATTCCCAATAGTGTTTTATCCATTATGCTCAACATCCTTCATTGGATGCTTCATATTAGTAAGCTTATTTCTTTTACATGCGCATGCACTGTATCTGACATCTGGTCCTGTAATCAGTTTGCTGTCTACCTTTGAGTTAAGATGTCTAACAGAACCTACACAGAGCAGCTGCAGCCCCTGCAAACATATAGCAAACATATGCATATAGGCACAAACATGAATGCATTAATGACACAGCTGGACGTTGGAGGTCAGCACTATAGACGAAGAAGAGCTTTGAGACACAATCAGCGGGTCGGTTCATCTGCAGCAGAGTTTTTTCCATCATGGACCCGAAGACTCTTTGAGGATTTTTTGCCCAGCAAAGTGGAAATAATATCAGTTAATGAGGGGCTGCTGGTGATGACTCACATCTGTGCAAATGCTAAGTGAACCAACGCAGTGCGGGCCTCAGAACGATGTGCAAAACATCTGCAGCGGAGCACTGTACATAATTACAGGGAATGTTGGTCAGCTGTGGTGGGATGTCTGGATTAAAGTGTACGGTGGATGTTTATAATCACGCTTGTTCTTATTCCAGTGTCATTTAAGTCAAGTCTTGGACATTTTGCATCAATTTTTGCTCAAATAATCACCCTACAACTATTTTTTTCTTCTTCCCACTCAGGAGTTTGAAATTGAGCTGGAGGGCTCTCAGACCCTGAGGCTGCTCTGCTACGAGAAGTGTTACAACAAGACCAAGCAGAACAAAGAGGATGGAGAGAGCACAGACCGCATCATGGGGAAAGGACAGATCCCGGTAAGACATGACGTCACCCCACCCCCCCCACAGCCACGACTCATTACTGATCGGCAGTTATGTCACCACCACTGCCACAAAGCATGAAATTCAAATTATTGCTCAATGAATGACTGAAACTGAGCCTGATGTCAAAATTGGCTGATTAGATTAATTGCCCTCTTATGTAACGGATGGGTCGGGGTTTCGGTAAGTAGAGGGGAAATTGCCATTTGTGAGATATTTGAATATCAGAATAAAAAAAAAACATTCATTTTCGTGCCATAGATCTATCACTGCGTTGCCAGGTTTGGTCACAGTCGTGGGTCAATAATAGTAATCGAATAACAGCAGTGCCACCCTGCATATTTGAAAGTAACGTCAATACTACGAGGTGCCAAAATCCTGATAATGCTCTGAAAAAAACAACACAGACACTATCCTGAGCAGTCTGTGAAACAGACTGATCGGTGGTTGATAGCAGATCTAGATAGCAGGTGATTAGGTTGCCAAGACGACGCCTGCCTGCAGGATAATGCCAAGTGTCACTCAGTGGATCACCAGAGAGAAAAGCAAAGACACAGGTTAGAGAGAAAATATTTAGCCTGGAACACGAGTCTCTCCGAAAACCTCCTGCTTTTACTCCTCCACCCACAGCAGGGCAGGTGTGTGTGTGTTTGTGTGCCCCCGTGTGTGTGAGGTTTTACACCGCTGAACATTGTTTAGCCTTCCAGAAAAACACACAAATTAATCTTCTCTTGGTGTGTGAAAGAGCTGTAATGTCTTATTTTGTGTTTTTCTTGAACACAAAAGCAAGAAAAACACCAAACACAAAAGCATTAAAACAGTACTGATGACTGTGTTCTTTCACAGGAGTGACAACAATGGTGTAACATTAGCTTCATGTTGTTTCATGCGTTCACTGGATCCATATAAGCAGTGTCCTGAACAGTTTGTTCAAATCTACACTAGGAAAAGTCCCTTTGTTGCTCGCTGTCTGCCAAACTGTCTATGAATTATAGTCACAATGCTCCACCTGGTGGTTCCTCTGGAAATCCTGCGACATGATCGCTTCTTGACAGATGATGTCATTCAAAACAAACCACCCAGACTGGTGAGAAAGTCGCTCAGGAGGATTTTCAATAATCCACAGCGAGAAACTGATGCTGCTGTCTTCAGTAGAATGAATCCAACAGATTACTGTTCGGTTTTACTGATTTACCAACAAAATGAATGTTTGGAACAGAATAAATAACCATTTACTTGCCAGAGTGGTTGGTAGTCGAACAAACCATCCAGGTGTTGGTAATTTATCATTAGCCTACCTAACAGTTTGAACGTGTGATTGTTGTTGATTTATGCATCTAGATGACATTCTTATCAGAGATGTTATTCTCCTTCTCCTGCTCAGGGACTACAGATGTAAATTAGCTGGTAACCCTAACAAACAAAACAAACAAACATAAATACATACATACGAAAAAGTAATAGATAGACTCTAATGCTCTCCAACTTGTAGTATCTTTTTTCTCACCCTTGCTTCATATACTGTACATATAAACGTTTAGTCAAGTATGTCAGATCGATTTTGTTCCAAAACGACATATTCTTCTGACAATAAATCATTTATTTCATGGCAAAAGTCATCGTGAACAAAAGTTACAATATTATTCAAAAAGTAAAAATGCCATGATGCTATTTTTGATCATCAGTTTTTATATTTGTTCATTAACATTTTAAGCAAACATTTTTAACTTTGCTAAGTGTGATACTTTCAGGAAGAAAATGACTTTTAACCGTATAAATCATAGGCCTAATCAACAACTTGATTATCTGACTGTGGTGTAAAAATGTTCTTTTTTCGTTTTTTTAAGTAGCGTTTCTTTACTGTCTCAGCTCATACTGTTGCCTTCATGTCAACATTTATTGCAGTTTAGTTTTACAGATCTCATTTATTGGAAAAGTATCTGTTGTTAAACAGCACAGTGTTCACTAGACCTCCATCCAAGCTGTAGAAGATAAAAATCTAATTTGTTGACCAAAAACTTGAGCTTTTAATGCATTTTATCAGGAAGCAAGAGGAGCTCTTGTGGCTTTGCTGTTTTTAGTGCAGCGTAATTCTTTATAGATAAACGGCTCAAACCAAAGAGCACTCTGAGCAGTGAAAGATTCAGTTATGAGAAACATGATCCAGCTTCGCACGCAACCAGATGGGCCTTAGCCTAGGTAAACATCCAACATACAGTATACTGTGTGTGTTTGTTTCATGGTGTCCTGTGTGCGTGTGTGTGTGTGTCTGTGTGTGTACCCAGATTTATTGCCCCAGATGGCATGTCTCCTCAGATCTGAGTGTTTGTGCATGTTTGGGTGTGAATTATAATGTCTTTCAACAGATCTGTTTATTATGTTTATAAAAATACAGTAGGGGGATGTTACATAATAACAAACCACCTTTAAAAAAACATTCCAATGTGATGGTGGGAAGATTTGTACTGTTAATGCAGTTATAAATTAATGTACTGCTATGTTGGCGTAACTAAGCTGTACATACAGTACGTAGGACAACAGTATGTAAAGATAACCCAATCTTTACAAAATAAACATTCATAATGCGTGTAGCTGCAGTGGTCCGTGAGAAAATGGTCAGATACATTATAATTCAATTTAAGCTTTATTTCTTACTTATCCTGCTAAATGACACACAAATGTGAAGTGGTGGAAGAAGAATAAGTTACAGTTATGAGCACAATAATATGTGCCTCATGTAGTTAAAGTAGCACAGTAAAAGTAGTGGTTCTAAGTAAAATGTCACCTGTAAGTGATACAAGATTATATCTGACATTATTAGATTGTTCGTACTTTGTAGACCTATTGTATTTTTTGGTAAATATTACTATGAAAAGTAACTTTACTCGTCAAATAAATGTAGTTGAGTAAAAAGAGCAATAATGCGTCTCAGATGTAGTGGAGTAGAAGTAGAAAGTGGCAGAAAATTGAAATGCTCAAGAGTAAATTGTACTTGAATACAGTCCTTAAGTAAATGTATGTGTAATGTAATAAGTTTCATTAAAACAAACAGCTTCCTGATGATGATTTTGAAGGATCAGCTGTGTGAATATTTTGAAATGCTAACATGTATTGTCTTTGTCCTCCCCCCAGCTTGACCCTCAGACTCTCCAAGGCAAAGATTGGCAGAGAACAGTAATTCCCATGAACGGGGTGAGTCGATCACATTAGTTATACTTTTTCAGAGTTCATTTCTGTGAATGTTTCCTCCCCTGACACTTAAAATTTGAGCTATTTTATCAAAATACTCATATTAGGTGTCACTGCTAGATCGCTCCAACGCAGCCTCACATATATAGTAAAGCAGCAGGCAAAAATGAGAAAGCAGTTTTTCCAGGATGTGATTCAGCAGTTGATTTGACATCTGGTTTTAACATGGCAGGATTTCCTTGAGATCATGGGAAGCTATTGCAGATGGATTCCTGGCTCTTAGATTGGCATCTCACTCTGTAAACCTGTTTTAACGTTAAGTCCTTTCTTCCCGTGTCAGATCGAGGTTAAACTTTCCATGAAGTTCACCAGCCGAGAGTTCAGCCTGAAGAGGATGCCCTCACGGAAACCCATGGGTGTGTTTGGAGTCAAGATCTCCACAGTGACCAAGTGAGTTCACATTTAAATGGCTGCCTGATTATAGGTTGATCATCAGGTCACTTTTATTGTTAACCTCCCAAACGGTTATCCTTGCTTCGATCGGACTATCAGGCATAAAGGGAACATTTGTATTCTACGCTGGTGTTCCTCAGGGCTCAATTCTAGACCCCTTCTTCTTTTATGCGTGTGTTAATCTTTTCGATTCTTTCCTCACATCCCACAATGTTATGCTGCTGATTATTTTTTATATTTTTGGAAATAGACAAATTGTTAATTTCTTATTCTTATCAGCATTAGCAATTCACATTATCCACTATGCAGACTGCCAACTGTCTCACTCTTATTGTAAACGGTAGCCAGCTCTTCGTAAACACTTCATCCAGAATGTTGCATGTTTTAGACGATTAATAAGACCATTTTTCTGTTTATTCCCGATGCAATAAAGGTCAAAGAGACTCCAGATATAAATATTTGTTCATTGTGAACACTTTGCCGCCTTAATTTCCTTCTTCAAAGGAGGAAGGAAGAGGTCGTAGGGAGACAGTTGGGAGGGAAAAGAGGAAGAGAGAGAGAATGTAGTAGAAGCACCAGTGTGTTGTGTTTGTGGCCACTGTTGTTGCTGATGAGTGACGTTAATGAAGATTAAAGATAACAAGTCTAACCCACTTGTTAGATTTGCCAGCAAAAATCAATTAGCGTTGTAGATAAAACATTTTAACAGATACACGAGCCAAGAACCAGAGGCATTACTAGCCTTTCCAGTAATCAAAACAATGCAAAACACAACTGTTAGTCTTGTTTATTTCATCCTTTCGTCTCTGTAAACAAAACATTCATTCAGTATTTGAGTGTTTCTAATATAAGCTGCTCGTTGGTGATCATCCAGGCGAGAACGCTCCAAGGTGCCCTACATTGTCCGGCAGTGCCTCGAGGAGATTGAAAGGAGGGGTATGGAGGAGGTGGGCATCTACCGAGTATCAGGGGTCGCCACTGACATTCAGGCCTTGAAGACCGCCTTTGACACCAGTGAGTACAGCCTTCATCTACACACAGTATTTAATTGTTGCTGTTGTCACTTGTAAACATGGCAATATGACCATATTTCAGTTAAATTCCTCTTTTTGTGTTATAGTAAGCAGTATATTCAGTAGACTTGATTTAAGATACAATATTTTGTTAGGATACAATATTTACAATGTATTTGCCAACAGTATAGATTGTTTTTACATTTCTATGCATTTCATGGCCGTGCATTTCTAGGAAAGAAGGCTGAGACAATTTATTGACCATCGCCTGAAGGAAACCCTTTTCTAGTCTTTCTATTTCTGTTGATCAGGTGATCATTTTTGTAGCTATCTGACTGTGAGTTTGAGGCATAATCTCGGATTAACCAGATTTCTGAACTAACTCCTTATGAACTTGCATTTTCGTGTGTGCTAACTGTGAATGTATAAGTGCGTGGTTTGGACTGCAATTCTGATGAGATACTGAAAACGAAGACGCATGGCAACTGCTGCTTGTGCCCAGGTGTTCCCCTGTCTTATCCTTCCCCTTTGTCATTGCTCCCGTTTTGATGTTGCTGTCATCGCTCTCCTGTAGATCACAAAGATGTGTCAGTGATGATGAGCGAGATGGACGTCAATGCCATCGCAGGGACCTTGAAGCTGTACTTCAGAGAGCTGCCGGAGCCACTCTTCACTGACGAGCTCTACCCCAATTTTGCAGGCGGCATTAGTAAGTTACTATTGAAAACAGCTAACTATTAATGCTGTAAAAGAAAAAGTCCTTCATTTGCAGGATATGTAAAAACTCCTTTGCTTCATTGCAGCCCTGTCTGATAGTGTTGCCAAAGAGAGCTGTATGTTGAACTTACTGCTGTCGCTGCCTGAACCCAACCTGGTCACATTCCTTTTCCTGTTGGATCACCTGAAGAGGTAGGAACAAGTAAACACACACACGCTTGCAGATACACACACAACAAGTACATACATTAATATTCCATATTTTAATTTCATTTCTGTGTAACAATGTTATCTACATGTAAAACTTGCACCTGAGAGGATCAACAGCTAATATCTCTTGGATGTGATTTGATGTTTTCAAAATGGCGTACTGTTGTGTGCAGTTCTAAGTGCTGTATCGTAGGCAACTGGACTTGTTTCAGTTTCTTGAAGACGTTTCACCTCTCATCCAAGAGGCTTCTTCGGTTCTAACTGAATACACAACGTCTTCAAGAAACTGAGTCCAGTTGCCTACGATACAGCGCTTAGAATTACCATGACCTGGATGACAGAGAGCCTTCATCAACATGTTGTGTGCAGTGTTCACCTGGGTCACTTGGATGGGATGTTATTCAACTGCAACAGCAAAATGTCTTCTGGTTACCATGGTGATTTCGAATAAAATGAGGCTTAAAGCATTATGTGAGCACTAACAATGCAGATACATCTGTTTAAAAGCATTGCATGAGTGAAATGGATGGTGCGAGGTTAGAGTTTGCCATTCAGGGCAGGCTATTACCTCGCACCATCAAGAACATTTATTTAATCAAATACACAGTCAGGCAAGCAGGAGATGGAGAGGAAACCATTTCTAACTTATATTTAACATACTGTTAAGAAATTATTATTATTTTTACGTTTATATGTTAAAAATGTCACATTTCTAAACATCACAATTGTCATAAGCCCAAGGTCGCGCCTTTAAATGGCTACTTTTGTCCGACCAACATTTCAAAGCCAACTAAGAGACAACGACATGTCGTCCAACCACATTGGTCATTAAATGTGTTATGGTTATTCCAAACAGCGCCATTCAAAGACATGGAGACACAGCATTGTTCGAATATTTTAATTACAGCACACATTTTCAACTAAAAGTGACACAAATGGTTGTCAAGAAAGAAAAAAAAGAGCTAAATTGAAAAGTTCAGTCCCTGCTATGTAAAATATGGACTGTAAAGTGCAGAAGTGCCTTAAACCTGCATTCTTTCTGGCAGAGGGCAACTGCACTGGTTTCAAAAAGAAAGTCTGATTCTATGTAATCTTATGAGAAAATAACCATACTTCTTACTTGATTTATTACCTCAGTAAACAGTTTTGCTAATGAGTTTATAATCTGAATCATTAATTTCAAGTCTTCAAAACAGTATGAGGTTCATTTTGTAAATTACGGTCCCATTAAGAGTTAAATAGATAAGCTTTAGGACGTGGCTTCCATGTGATTGAAAAGATTGCTACAACAGCGACCATCAGTCAGGATAGAGCAGTGTGTATGCTCCCCAGCTCCACTCTCTCTCTCAAATATAGTCACTTCTGGCTCCAAAATAATAGTCAGTTGCTGCATAAAGTTGGTGTGAATGTCAGATTGTCGGCTTGGGAAGGTTACAGAAATGGTCATACACATATTAATAAATGAATATGTAGACGGAAAATGTTTGTCTGCTTAATGAGTGACTTAAATGATTAATCAAATAGCGACTGGTTCTGTCAACCAGCTTATCAATGAATCAATTCACCAATAGTGGATCACAGCAATTTATCATCACCTACATGTAGTCTTGTCCTTTACCTGCACTAACAATGGACTTGTCTGCCTTCCTCTCCTCAGGGTGGCAGAGAAAGAAAGTATCAACAAGATGTCTCTCCACAACCTGGCAACGGTGTTTGGGCCGACCTTGCTGAGGCCTTCCGAGAAGGACAGCAAGATCCCCGCTAACCCCACCCAGCCCATCAGCATGGGAGACAGCTGGTCCCTGGAAGTTATGGCACAGGTGACTTTAACTTCAAGAGGATGCTCTGCTATTTCCCATTGCAAATTTCATCTCTCTAACATTTTACGCTTCCTTCCAGGTCCAAGTGTTGCTGTATTTCCTGCAGCTGGAGACGATCCCCACCCCGGACAGTAAACGACAGAGCATCCTCTTCTCCACTGAAGTATAGAGCGAACATTGACTCTGCCATACTTTGACCATGAAGGAGTGAAAAAGAGATGGACCGTGGCTCAAAGTGAGCCTATAGTAGTGTGTTTATGAATTGACTGTCCAGACTCCTGTAAAGGGTCGTCTCTGGTGATGCCTGCCTCTCCTCAAACACAAGAGGGCGCCATTGGACCTCAGAGGATGTGAGGTCCTTGCCGTTCATATCTGTCATTATCTGATATTTAGTGTGATTCCTTGTACCTTCAGTGATGGTGTGGATACATCTGCCATCCACATTTCTCCACATTGCTCTTTGTTGGTCTTAACATTGAACCTTTACAGCTTGTGTGGTTCATAAGTCAAGACATCGTCAAAAATCAGTCCATAAGAGAACAAAATCTTGATTCTTGAATTAGTTTGCCATGTCCCTTTGTGTTTGGGCATTGTTCTCTGTCTGTGTTTATTTTTGGACAATCATCAGCTCAAGACTGCAAAACGTGTTAATCCATCTCAAACATTGCTTCGTGTCCTGTTAAGGAGGAATTCTGACCGTGTCTTACATCATCTCAGTGCAAGAGGAGACATTTGTGCTGTATGTGGGAGTTAAAAATGAACATCCAGAGCTGCCACGATGCCCCTGGCTTTTTTTTTCTCTTTGTGCCAGGAAGCCAACACCTGTACGTTAAAGTGTTTACAACGTAAACAAACCCTGGTTGGAGTCAAGAGGTGAACACTACAGACTGTAAGAGAAAAAAAATCAACCCGATGATTAGTAATACACTGCAAAACTGACTGCCTGCGTTTTTTCCGATCATAAAAGCAAATCGTGTTGTTTGTGTCTCAAGGTAGTCTTCAGCTTAAATATCCAGGAAGCAATATATTTTCTAACATAGGAGTTGTCTGTGTTCATATCTTTGCTGACGACATGTCCTTCTTGTAACATAGGACGTTTTGCCAAATTAATATGTTGTTTGTTTGTTTCTAGGAGAAAAGGAAGCAGTTGTATTTACAGATACAGTATGTACATAATCTCAAAGTTGTATTTTTTTTTCTTTTGGTTTAACAGTATAATCATTGTTGCTATTATTGTAATTTATTTCGGGGGGAGAAATCGGTTAGTTTTTCTATGTTTTTTCTGTTGGATTAAGAAAGTGGTAGGTCTTAGCCTTGACTTCAGGTCTTGCAGTAAACAAGCAGGATTTAGCCTTGTTCTTATAGAAACTACTCTGCTGTTCTGTCCAGCCTATCGATTATTATTCATTTAGATATTATTATTATTATTATTATTGTTATTATTATTATGAAGGTAACACACACATTGTAGTTACATACTGTATGCTGCTGCTGTGGAAAAGGCACAAGCTCTTTAACTGCTGGGTGTTCCTCAGCAGAACGTCTCACATCCAGAGACCGTCTCCTGTCTAGTGTAGACATTATGCAATGTCATAACACAGCACACACACACACACACACACACACACACACACACACACGTATGACATTGTCTCTTTTTGTACCATTTAATCTGTGGCTGCAGAAGTGCACTCATGTTAGAACTACTGTATTACAATTTAAGTGACCTGAGCACTCCGTGGAAGAGCATATCTGTTGGTTTGAATGAAGGAATTTTATTTTGTTTCATCTTCTCCTGATATCTTTTTTAAATTTATCTCATGCATATGGCAAAATATCCAAATAATTATTTGTCCCTTTAACTCTTCTTTATCCTGTTAAGCCTGGAGGTGTCCAACTTAATGGTCAATTTAAAGGAAAACGCTTAAGATATTTGACTTTTTTCTCATTTTAATTTCTGTGTCCTTGATTTAACATGCAGGCATGTTTTATTGATATGTTTGATGTTCCTTTTTGGTCTTGTTATTGCTGTCTTGTTCACAAATACATCAACATAGACTTAGATGTTAATAACTCGTCAGTACCTGGTTTACATTGTTACACCATGTCCTTTGCTGGCCAGTTTAAAGGATAAGTTCACCGACAAGTCTGTCTTAAATAAGGTTCCCATATAGACATTGGAAAATGGTTAAGCTTGCTGTCATCATTCCTTATGTTCACACTGGCCAAAAGATCCCTTCCCACTGCACTTTCAATAAAAATGAGGGGACACAAAGTTGAAGGTAATATGAGGCTTCAGCAGTCTGAGCCAATACTCCTGTTTATCATCTCGTCTCTCATTCTTTAAATGCCACCAGAACGCAGGAAACACAGTCCTTCAAGCTCAATTTTTTAAAATTGTTTCAAAAGCCTCCCTATTTTTGAGGTCTTAAGGCTGGCAAGTATGGTTATCCTCCAAATTAGAGTCCATCTAGAACCAACTTTCCCCTTTTTTTCCAGCGTGGAATCACCGTCCAGAAAAAACAAAAAGGGCAGAGAATCAGGATTGTGGATTTTGTCCCCATCACTTTGAAAACACATTAGGATGGGTTCTTTCAATGGCCATGATGAAATGAACGAATGATTACAGCAAACACCTGTTTCCATGTTCATACGGACGGCTGACTAGTGTATAAAAACACTTGAAAAGGTCATTTAAAGGTCCAGTGTGTATGATTTAGAGGGGTTTACATGCAGAAATGGAACAAAATATTGACACGAATTGAACATAGTTATGTTTTCATTTGTGTATAATCCCCTGAAACTAAGAATCAGTGTTTTTTCGTTACCTTTAAATGAGCCTTTTATATCTACAGATGAAGGAGCGGAGTCCTTCGTGTTTCTACAGTAGCCCAGAATCACCAAACCAAACATGCTTTTTTAATGTTTTTAGCGACCACTATAGTAGAGGGTGAGACGAGTGGTGTTGCGCTCTGTAACCACACTGCCAGATGCCACTGAACCCTACACACTGGACCTTTAAGGAAAAATACCATGATTATTATCTTAAGCATAAAGCTATAACCAATCAACCAGTTTAGTGCATCTGATAAGGGCTTGTGTGTGGTTGCGTCCGTGTTTAAGAAAACATAGGGGGGCTCATATGAGTAAATGGTAGTAATAACAAGTTTTTAACACAATTGTCTTTAGACTTTTAAAAGCAAGAGGAGTCTTTCCTTTTGGATACATATCAACTCTCTAAATGTCAAGACATTTACACTCAAATTGCACATGATACTATAGACGAAGCGCCATAATTGTATCAACCCCATCAATTACAATGTCGAGATTTTATTGTGAAAGTGTTCATCCCACCGATTTTGGCCTACTGTAGCATGCGCGCACATTGTTTCACCGTCTGTATTTTAAGATGTGAGACAGAGAGTGACTCCATCCTTCATTCATTCATCCGTCACCTTTATAACAAGTCCCGATTGCCTACACTACTCTACCCTATCGTGCCTCGACACTTTGTTTTCGTTTCTTCAGTGGAGACTGTGACGGTCGTTCAGTCTCCTGTTGCCTTTGCTGAGGACGGCCACACACCTTTCATCTCTTAACGACTAAGACAGGACCTTAAACTTAAGCGTGGTCTTAGCTCATACCGTACACGCCCGTTCTACTCGCCACCTTCATCTGACTGTGATGCTGTCATTCGAACTGTGTTAAAGTCAGTCTTAATGGGGCAAAGAAAAAAAATCTGTTGCCCTTGTGCTTGTTTTAGCTCTTAAAGTTTCAGCCCCTTTAACGCCTTGTATTCTTATTTATTTATGCTTTGCCCCTGTTTGGTGTAAGAAGGTGTACTGGAGCTATTTATTTATGATATAATATCGTCTAAAGCTAAATTAATGTTAGAGAAACTGTGTGCTTTCTTTGGGAAAATGTCTGTTTTTATGGAACATCCTGCTAAAGTTTGTCACTATTTTGTCCCAGAACCTGTGTGCAACCACAGACGTCTTTTAAGCCCCTTACTCCTGCGTCATCGGCTCATCTCTGTAGTTGCTCGTGTCGTACAACAGACTGGCCACTGTGATTGTTTAGCGGGTGCAGGTTCTTGTCAGTTTGCAGGGGTAGATTTTGTGAGTTAACACAACTCATACTTCTCTTACTTTTCCATGGAAGTTGTATAATATGTATTATACTAGAGAGTACATTATTTGGTTTCCGTTTTATTTATTGTGGCGTCCACTGATTGTTGAGGACTGAGCTGGTACGCCTCTAGTCTCTATGAAAAGCCGAGCTGTCAGTATGTGGTAGAGGAGAAAAGAGTCTTATGTTGCTCTAAAATCTGCATTGTTTGGTCTGTTGATTGTCAGTGTAACTGCATGTACCCTCCATAACCGCAGCCCCACAGTTCTGTACCTGAACAAGTCAAACCAACACAAAAGGTTTAATTTTCTGCGGAATAGCCTGAAGATATGGAACATATTGCTCTATATGAAAGTTACAAATGATCACCACATTTCCATACTGTAGTTAATACTTTTAAATGACCCTCTGCTGACACTTCTATGACACCAAGCTGACATTGAAATCGACTGGAAATGTGCCAGCTTTGTTTTGTTTCGACACGTAACGTAAACCCCTGGATGAGACTTGCCGACCAACCACAAACACTTTCTCTTTTTACCTTCCTCAATTTTTTGGACTCTTGTTCCTGTTCAATATTCAACGTTCTGCTTGTAGAACTGTAAAAAGGAATACTGTATCCTGAGGGCAAACATGTTTGGAAGGCATTTGCAGCCTATGTTTGTACACAAAAATGTTAAATAAAATCTCCTTGTATCTACAGAGAACGACGCGTTTGATTTCCTTTTTTGGTTTTGAGAGTAAGTCTGTCAGCTGTCATCTGTCCGGTCTTTTGCTGATGAAACCCAGAGTGCTATAAACAACAAAACCCAACACTGACGTAACAAAAAAAATACGACATGATGGATTCAACATGAATGAAATCATCTGTAGTTTAAAGGTGCACTATTTTGTTTTGGGGAAGACATTTTAATAAGAAGAGAAAGATCTTTATTGACTGATTTTCTGCGCCAAAATAAACAAGCTGACTTTAAAGGACAACACAATTTCATACTGCGTTACTTTGTTTATATGTGGCGGACCCTGCCACTTTGGATACAACAAAATTAATCTAATCTAATCTAATCTAATGAATGGCATCATGAAATGTATAAAGCTGAGATGATTACCGTGATGCAGCCCCTTACTGACATGGAGGGCAGTGTGGGTAAGACATAAGTGTAGGACCTATTTTACAACATTCAACTGAAGTGCACACAACTCAAAATCTGTTAGGCGGAGGACAACAGCAGCGACAGAGAAGAGAAGGCTAACATTGACTCCTGCTGGCTGATAGCAGGTGTAGCAGGTTCAGCTTGTCTCTGAAGACGATCTCAGAAATGATGTTCACACATGTGATGTCTCTGGATCGCCTCAGGAAGGTGGATTCTGAAGATTTTGGTGGTGAGTGTGTCTATGAAACAATCGTCCCACAATTGTTTTCTTTCTCTTAATACTCTCTGATGAATTGATTTATTATCTTGAAGTAAAGCTAATTTTTTGTGTTTATGTGGCTGAAATCACAACACACTCGTCTAACCTGTTTGCTTTTAGTGTTTTCTTTAAGTGAGTTTATGTAACTTTTTGAAGGAAGAAATATCAGATCAGATGTTCAATGAAAGTTACATATATATGCTTTAACCCCTCTGTATACTTCTGGCAGAAAGTCTCCAACAATAGTGACACATCTTCAGCCCCATCTGTGCAGCAGGGTTGATAGATCCTGCACAGCATTTGCAGTTTCTCTCATGATGTTGTCTCATGACTGAAGACACAGCAGCTATCATTAATTTGCACACTTTAACTTGAACTTTTTCACTTGATATTTGTATGTTACCTCTACCATATGTGAATGCTGAAACGTGCATCCAATACAAACTCTTATCACTGTGTAAACATGAGTGTTAACAACACTTCTCTCGTCAGTGGCAGTGTTTTTTAAACCTTTTCTTGATAAAAACAGAAAGCGAGGTAATCCAAAACTACACATGATGCGCGTAACCAAATTTATCCTCAAATATTCAAAACACTCAGGCCACCACACTCACACTCTTACAGTATGGTGCAGCTCCACACGTTCGCAATACAAACATGCATCCAAAAACCAGAAGTGAGTGCACTTCAGCTTCATAATCTTTGCGCACACAAACAGATTGCGAACTTCCTTTTATGCGACGGTGTGCGCACTTTTACGCACAGCCTCATCTACCAAAGCGGGTATGTGGTTGAAAGTGCATGTGGACTCAGAAGGGGTTTTCTCGCCTCCTGATGGCTGACATTTATATATTGTGAAACCCAGAGTGTTCTGTTCATCTATTTGTGTTCTGGTTTCACTTTTCTGTCCCCTCCATCCAACTGTCATCAGTTATTTCCATTCGCCTATACGCGTCACCGTTTACCAGAAGACCTCCACCACTCTGTAACACACATATATACACACCACAGAGAGAGAGAGAGAGAGAGAGAGAGCAAGAGAGAGAGAGAGAGAGAGAGAGAGGGTTGCGGCGGCGCGTGTGACTGCGCTTTTTCCTGTCGCCTACCTACTTTTGCGCTGCTTGCAACCTCTCCTGACAGACCCAACACGACCTGCCGTAGCACATGAGAGGATCTACACCTTCGCTGTGATCATTCTGTGTCTTGACTCACTGCATTCAAAGTTTCTTAGCTCAACGCATCAGCTCACCTTGTCTTTTTCACTGTTTGATGCGCGCTGCCAGCCCACACAGTGAGCACCTGCACAGGTTGGCTGGGTGGAAAGACTTCTTGATTTCACTCTCAGGAAAAAAAAAAAGGTAAGAAAAGAGGGATTGTTTTCTGCTTTTTGTCTATCTCTTCGTGTTTGTCACTTGATGTTTGGACCCTTCAACAGGTGTTTGCACATCATTTATGGTATAACAGCTGTGTCTTTCTGTATGAAATCACCAAAAACACACTCAAGCCACATCAGTTAATGGTTTTCTTGCACTATCCAATGTGTCAGGAAGATTGTGGAGTTTTAATGGCAATGAATTGATTGAAATAATGTAATTATGAGTGTGTATTTATCTCAATTTGTAAGGCTGATAAATAGAATTGAAAACTTGCATGGGATCAGTGCTGGACATCTACTACATCAAACACATAAGTTGCCCTGCGGTTCAATATTGGCTCTGGTCATGTTATGTCTCTGAGCGTTCACAGTGATGTCAACACATCCCTCATTAGTTCTACTCACAGTGCTATGGCCAATAGTAACACAGCAGCTTTCCCTCATTGTTTTCCTCTAACTGTGGTGGAGCTGAGCAGGAACATTGATTGACAGGGCAGAGACAGATCCCCTCCAGCAGGATGTGGATTTGCTTATCACTTCCTCCAAGGCCTCTGGGCACATATGGCCATGCCCATAATCATGGGGAGTAGTTTTTGCCGAAGCAGCTGACTGAAAGGAAGTTACCTTACATTATAGCCCTTAAAACTTCATCATCGGGGGAAATATGTAAGTCCACTTCTCTTTTTGTTTTATCGCTTTAACTTTGAAGGATCATTTTTCTTGAGCGGGATCAGAAACGTGAGCTGTTTAAGGTCATAACTGAAGGTCTGGACAATTTCAGTAGCTTTTCCAAACCCACTGCAGGATAAACCCTGTTTTTTGCATTCCTTGGGCCTCTGAGAAGGTTTCAGAACAATAGCGGAAAAGTAGGACTTTGGTCCGATGTACTGCCAGTCAGGATCAGCGCTGGTGGAGCTGCACACTTAGTGGGAGTGTGTGACAGCTTCAGTGAATTTGTGAATAGGGCTGGGAGATATGGCCTGAAGATAATATTGCACTATTTTTAGTCTATATCTACACAATATCTCGATATTTTGAAATCTCCTCAAAAGAACTGGGCGACAAAATGAAACATCACAGTATTTTTTACCAAATACGCAAACAATAGTATGAGAATATTGTAAGACAATGACATTCTTGCTAAATAATCTTCAGTAATGTGGAAATTATGACGAAGTGGGGAAAGGCAAGTATTAGAACAAACAGTCTGGTAAGTTCAGAAAATGACATCACTTTACTGTAATGTAGCCTTTAAAACCCAGGAAAGACACTTAAAACACCTATGCCATATCACCATAAAATGATTTCTAAAATCTAAGACAATATAAAGTCTCATATCACAATAATGAAATAATATCAGCATATTGTCCGGCCCTATTTGTGGACACCATAGTGCAGTTAGGATTTTTAACCAAGCAGTCTTCTTATAGTACAAATGAGGCCAGTTTAAATGAGGTGTACGCAGCTGTAAAATAACTCTTTCTATTCACTGAGACCATAGTGCTACTTAAGCAAGGAATCAAAAGCAACAACCCTTCTTTATTTAAACAAATAACAGTCAATTTGAGCAGAACTGTGAAGAGAAATGTGAGTTTCCAACCCCAAAAAGTCTGCGGTATGATACTACTCAACAGGGAATTCCCCAATAACCGAATTAAACTGAATTGAAACTGAACATCATTCATATTATTCTGATGATACAAAGCTATCTCTTCTTCAAAGCTGATTACAGGCTGAGAAATTATGGCATTAAGATTTGAACACAATTATTTGACACACTCGATGAGGTATGGTACTAGATGTGGCTGTGGTATGAGTACGCTGAGGCCTCATGACAGTTGCCTTATACATTTCTGACACAGTGGGAGAAAAACTGTGTAAACAGTGCGATTGATTAAAGATTGGATTGGGAATTCCTATTCTCTGACGTTAGACACACTCAGAATAGGTCAGACTTGTCCCAGCCTTGCGCCATTAGTGACCAAATTTCCCCTTTGTTGCCACAGAATCATTTGTTTGCTGTTCATTCAATCTTGTTGAATCTTATCTTGTCGAATTTTACTCACTCTATAGTCCTTGGCAGGAACTAGGTCATATCTACAAATCTTTTTTTTTCTTTTTTCCTTCACCGAAGTCAATAACTTTTGCCTTCAACATATGTCCACTCTGTGTCCGGTCATTCAAGTCATAGATAAAAGCACGTTGTATTTGTTTTTCTAACAACAGGATGGATCGTGTGCCATATAGTCGAGGTGAACTGACATACAGCAGTCCATTTAGGATGTTGATGCTGGCATTATAGCCTGACCTATATTTCTGAAGCCGATATGTCAATATTTACTTTTTTTAAAAAAGCCAATATTACTGAAAGGTAAAGCACCTAAATGCATGACAAAAGCAACTTTAGGGAATAGTTCGACATTTTCAGAAATACATTTATTTGTGTTTTTGAGTCAGTGTATTAAATGATCTCATGAACAACTAATCAAGATACTATCCAAATCACAGGAGAAGCAATGTCATCATCAATGTAGCATTACGAAGCTACAGAAATGCTACAGCCTATGAATCAGAAAAAAGGGAACATGCTTGTTTGGTACAGACGCCAATGGAAATCACATCGTATTCGTCATATTTTCTCAGTGAAAATGAAACCTACGGAACTCATGAAAAAACATGATTTTTGCATATCGCTCAGCCCTAATGTGCGTTAACAATGACCCTATTCACATGGCAGCCATCTTCCTCTGGCATCATGCTCAGGATGGGAAGCTAAAATGTCGTAGTGCTGTGGTTGCAAGGTTGCAAGTCCTATAAATGTAGGAAATCTGACAAATTATCATTTCACCATTTCCTATTGCAACTAAAAAGACAATGCGCAGTGAAAATCTGGACGTAAATCAGGCCATATTTCACGGTAAAACAACATATTTGAACTGACCAGCTACCTATCAGACAACAGCTAATGTTAGCATCAGACCCCTTCCTGGCTGACATGATATGATATGATAGGAAAGTTGAAAATTAGTTCTCAAATAACACAAATCTTGGACACATTTAATTAAACCTGGAAGTGAAACACACTGGATGTAATCTCACAGTAATCTTGGCCCCCCCTTAGCTAATACGTTGTCAAATATGTTGTTTTATCTTGAAGTATGGCCTGGTGATTTTCACAATCCTCCAACTTTTAAGTTGCTGATCAATCAGGAAGGAGTGAAATGATAACAATTTGTCAGATTCCCTACGTTTATACATACAACATTTGATCTTCCCGTCCTGAGCGTGGCATCAATAAAAATGTCTGCCATGTGAGTACGGCCTATTACAGCGTGTAACTCCCTGTAATACCACAACTTCTCGTTTCTTTACGTTTCGGTTTGTGCACGTATCGATAAAACAAACAAATGACATAAACATGTTAATGAGTGAGCTTTGAGCAGTGTTGTTAGGCACAGAGCCAGGCTATCTGTTTCCCCTCGCTTCCAGTATTTATGCTAAGCTAGGCTAAGCTTAACACTTCCTGGCTCTAGATCCATAATAATCCACAGATGTGAGCGTGGTACCAACCCTCACATCTAACTCTGGGCAGGAAAGTGACTGAGCATGTTGGGTCGTACCAGTCCTGGTTGATACTTCAAAAACAACACACTGAAATTCAACTGATTAATCCCGGTATTGTTTCGCTAAGCAAACGGGCACATTTTTCAGGTTTTGGATTGTCTCCTGCATTCTTTCACACCGACTTCTTTACTGTAGTTCAAAGATCATTTTAATTATTCCTAATTGATGGAGAGAAAATTAATCATAGTGCTTGGTTATTATTATCTGACACGATCTGGAAACCTGTCTGTCTTTCTTTCTCACTCCCCTGAGCTGTTGTACCCCAATAACCTGAAAAACTTGGCCTACATTTCATTCAGACTCCTCCTTTGTGAAGGTTATCTGGGGTAACATAGCCTCATCTGCTTACAATTTAGCAAAAATACCCTGAAGAAACACAGCAAAGTTAGTTTAACAAAGTGTTCCAGTACTGTTGCAATGGCTTTGAGATTTATAGATAGTTCATTTTGTCTAATTATCAGTGATTTTCGTGGAAAGCATGACAGTGACGGGAATGATTAACGTGCGTGGAAGGGTTTCGGGAAACTTTTCCTGAAATAAAAGGTGCATTGTTGGACTGTCTGCTTTGGCCCTGTATAGAAACAAACTGTCATCCTGAGATAGATGGCTTTTCTGACGCATGTGTGGTAACCTGCAATCTGTTTGTACAGGCCACTGAGATTGTGCTCTTACTCTCTCTCTCTCTCTCTCTCTCTCTCTCTCTCTCTCTCTCTCTCTCTCTCTCTCTCTCCAGCCCACTCTGCTCTTAATTTGGCAGCCATCGGGCAAAACTTCCAGACGCTTCCTCCTTGATATTCCGCTTCCATCTGTGACAGAGTTCACCAAGCTGAACGCAAAAGAGACAAGGAGGAAGAGTGACGGACTGGTGTGTGTGACAGTTAAAGAGTGAGAGTGAAGTCAGGCATCACAAGAGCCATGTTCGTGGTGGGAACTTCCTGCCTTGGCCGTCCTCCCGTGACACAATCACTCTTCCCTTAAGACGCACCATGCGGTTTGGCAAGCAGGTATCGTGTCTGAAAACACATCGAGCAGCTGAGTCCGTGGGATGAAAGCGCAAAGAAAACAAAAAGGAGGAAAAAACAACCATGCAGAAGAATGAACAGCTGGTCTATATTGGCCTGGAGCTGGTGATCGCCTGCCTGGCTGTGGCTGGGAACATCCTGGTGTGCTGGGCCGTCTGCCTCAACTCCAACCTGCAGAGCATCACCAACTTCTTTGTGGTGTCACTGGCGGTGGCAGATATTGCTGTGGGGCTGCTGGCAATTCCCTTTGCCATCACTATCAGGTATCATTACATTTGTTGTATCATTTTTAAATGTCTTGATCATCTTTTTTGTAGGACTCACATTCAGAAATCCAGAGTTAAAATGTAAGAATGTGACTTTGAGTTTTGTATCACCTGTGATGTTTTCTCACATCAGTACCGGCTTCTGCGCCAACTTCTTCGGCTGCCTCTTCATCGCCTGCTTCGTCCTCATACTCACCCAGAGCTCCATCTTCAGCCTGCTGGCCATTGCTGTAGACCGCTACATCGCTATCAAGAACCCACTCAGGTGAGAAGAAACAAAAAAGGTTGCATCAGCTGAACTGAAAACTGAAACAGAGACAGCGTTACACACTTTCACCTCAACCAAAATCTGTTTACTTTTCAGACTTTACAAATTATTCTGGGACTTGATGAACGAGCTGCATCTTCTTATATGAAAATGATGGTTTTTGCTGTTTTCTGCAGAAGCCCTGAGAGTTTTTTTCCGGCGGTTTGTTTTCCCGTCTGTGTTTATGACCTAAGATGAGAAAAATGATTTGCTCTTTAGATTTTTCTTTATTATTTTAAATTTGTGGGGGAAAAAAAAAAAAGGTTTAGGAAGGAAACGTTTTTGTGAGGATTATTTTTCTCAGTGCTAGCACACAATATATAATAATATACATTACCTTGTGTTTAGAGTGCATGCAGAGATTATTTCATTTTATTTTCAATTATTTCTATTTTTATGTATTTGTTTATATATTTAATACTCCAATTTTGATTTAGATTTTTTTAAATTAGGAGGTAAAAATGGAACATTAAATAAAAAGTAAAAAAAAAAATACAAGAAAGAAAGAATGAAAAAAAGAAATTAAAACTCACCTGAAAGAAAACATGGAGTAGTGGTGCACTTTATCCAAAACTTATTTTTACACCTAGCGCAACTTTTTCCACCCTTGCATTTTTTTCAAACACTTTTAAAGAACAGATAAAAAAACAACAACTTTGTCTTTCTCTTGCTCCTGAGTCATAAACATGGGAGAGAAAAAAGGTCACCAGAATCTTTTTTCTACTTGCCTCTCTGGGCTTCCGTAGACGCCTCTTGCACATTACACTTACATATCGAATGGGACGCTCTTTTCGCACGTGGCACTCAAGTCGGGGGAGTGTGGGTAAACCATTAAACGTGAGAGGCGCGATATGCAGTAGCAAAACACATTGAATTATAGACAGATCTTATTCAATAAGGGCTAATCTGGCCGGCTGTGGGCAGACGCAGATATATGACACCACATCCTTTATTGGGTTACAGTTTGTTTGTTGTTGGAGAGATTAAACCTGCTGAAGGCTTTGATCCTTTACGTCCTCATAAATCAGCACAAATTTAAATTTCTCCCGAGTTGTCATTTGTTCTTCCTTTTTGTTTGGTACATGGTTTCTGCAACAGGTATTTTGACACACTATTGACTCATATCGTTCACATATGTGTAACCAAAGCTGCCATTGTTTAGTCACAGCTGCATTCTTTACCCCTGTCATGCGAGGATATTTCACCTAGTAAGCCACAGCAGGTGACGCATTTGCATAAGCGGTTGCATAACAGCTTCTCTGTGTGTGTTTGTGGGCTGCTCACGCTGGTGCCACAATCCTGGCACCGAAGGCCGCAGAGCTAATAATTCATCAGAGTTTTAGGAAGCTTTATATAGCCTACTGGCTGCCACCGTGGTCATGAAAGAGCTCGGTCACATGGGACATTGGCTGTAGGTGAGGCAATGTTACCAAGAATAGTATAGCTAATCATGCTGATTTTCTATTTTTATTCATCTAGCCAGATTTGTGCATTCCTTATGTCTGTGAATAATAATACCGCCAGCAAAACATTGGCGGTCAGGTCCAGTTGTGTGAGTCCAGAACCAAGAATACTGTTGATTTTTGAAAGTCCTTGTCTCAGTTTTGGAGAAATTGACCCCAAAAAGCTAACTTTGACATAGTAACATAAAGTTATTGTATATTTAAGTTAACGTAATCTTATCAGTGGTTGCATTGTAAAATACATTTCCTAACCTATGTCGATAGGCGTGGTATTCAGCCAATATTTATCTGAATCCTGCCCCAAGCTTGAGTTAAGTTACAAGCCAACAAAACAGTGGACAGCAAAGCCTCCACCTTTAAATACAATTATGAGTTTGAAGATTTCGGTCCTCATTTTTGTATTTCAATACATTGCTCAGAAGCTCTTATATGATCCGACTGGATAACAAATTGTTAAGATCTTTGAATTAACGTCAGAAGAAGAAGAAGAAGAAGAAGAAGAAGAAAGAAGTCTGCTGGAAAATCACAACATAAGAAGGAAATCCCCTTTATTGCAGATTTGTGCACACTCACTCAACTGAGTCATGCAGCGACACACAGCTAGATTTCACACTCCTCCGCCTTTTAACGTTGAAGGAAGGAAGGCGTTACAAAGCGGTGCTTTTTCTCCACAAAACCAAAGGAATCAAAACATTCGAGCTGTTTCTAGACATTTGCAAAATCGGAGTGTATGTAGACACAGTGTCCTTAAAAGCAAGTAATGCAACGATAGACTTTAGCGGAACAATTCAAATCTCACTTTGGCTCATTAATAAATACAGCATTTAAGCTTGAATGCACAGCCATTGTCTCTTTGTTTCAATCACCAAACATTGTGTTTTCCTTGGAGGGAGAGCATCACAGAGATTAGATAAAACAACTAGTCCTAATGTATTATTGCGCTCTGCTCAACATTTCAGGTACAACAGCCTGGTGACAGGGACGAGGGCAAAGGGCATCATCGCATTGTGTTGGGTTCTCTCAGTTGGCATCGGCCTCACACCGATGCTGGGCTGGAACAAAGGTGGGAGATTTATATGCATCCAGAAGTTCTTACCAAAGCCTGTAGGACAACAAAAATGTGACATATGTTACATCGTCCGTAGGTTTCTGTGGCGATGGTTTGATAGCTGAGTTTTGGTTTACGTTTGTTTCGCTATTAGTTATCTTTTAAGCTGGAGAATCTGAATTTTGAGAAATGGCAACAGTCAAGGAAACACCTCTCCAAACATACCCTCCTCTAAGACTCATCATCCCCTTACCAGAACAACCATTTTCAAAGTTGGCAGACATATGAAGGGGAAAAATGGGAAATTAATTGGTATTGTATTTCTAGAGATAAGTGCTCATATTAATTTCCGTATTGACAGTTAGAGGAAATGCATCCTGCATTTTCACATTGGCTTTAATTAAGTTAAGTGGTTCTTACAGGAAAGCTGAGACCAAGCCGTAAACACAAACAATGCACAGTACCACGCCATAGTGACGTGAAAAATGTTTTACCGTGTAGAATTCTTCTTTCCTGATATCAAACTGAATTGTCGCTCGTCATTCTAATTCTTTATTCTAACATTTCATCAACAATGGCAATAACTCACCTGTGTTTCCTTTGCACAGGTTGGAACAACAACACCACCACCACCACCAACTACAGCAGCTGCCCCGAAGGCCTGACGGAGTGCCTGTTTGAGGAAGTGGTTACCATGGACTATATGATCTATTTCAATTTCTTTGGCTGTGTCCTGGTGCCCTTGTTGCTCATGCTGCTCATCTATGCCCACATCTTCATGGCCGCACGTCGCCAGCTCCGACTGATGGGCCTCAAAGTTGCACACACTCCCGCTCCTGGAGAAATAACCTCATCGTCGACCACATCACGTTCGACTCTGCAGAAGGAGGTGCATGCTGCTAAATCGCTGGCCATCATTGTTGGTTTGTTTGCTCTATGTTGGCTTCCGCTTCACATCATCAACTGTTTCAACTACCTGTGTGAGGACTGCCAGCGCTCGCATATCTGGGTGATGAACATTGCCATCATCCTCTCCCATGCTAACTCTGTTGTGAATCCTTTAATCTATGCTTATCGAATTCGGGAGTTCAGACAGACCTTTCGGAGGATCATGAATCAGCACATCCTAGGGCGGAGGGATGGGCATGGTGGGAGCAGTGATAGCAGAAGTGTTCGGAGCAGCAGCATCATGCAGACTTCCTCCCACACCAGTAAAGAGGGTTCATCCTGTGGCACCATAGTGAATAGCTACATCCTGGACCCCAGCCCTGACCAAACTCCTCCAACTACTACCCATGAAACCTCTTGCCGTTGGACATCAAAGACAGTCGATGCACCAAGCCGCTACATACCCAACGGACACCAAATCAAGGGGAGCAGCATTCCGGCAATGCAGCAGCAGCAGCAGCAGCAGCAGCAGCAGCCGTGCATCATGGGAATTGCTGCTCAGGACGGAGCAGAGTCAGTCACATATCTGAGAGGAACGACAGATGTTTCGGAGGTGAAAGACAGTGGGAGTTGCATCGCTTTTGTGAATGTTCAGGCTCTCTCAATAAAACAGACAGACTGTGTTCGCTCGACAAAGCTCCCAGAAGTCTCATGACAAAAACATTTAGGTATTTGAAACATATTTCCAATGCCATAAAACATAACAGCTTGCAAACATGACAATACTATATGAAGAATGATTAATGAAGCTTCAACAAATCAACAAGCACACAACTGAATGTATTTAAAAACTGTTGGTTGTTTAAAATGCTTTCTTGACATGCAGTACCGTAACATCTACCGCCATGTGTTTTCTTTCCAAGATATATGTCCTTTTTAAAGGGATGCTCAAATGTCATACTACTCTGTTCCAGGTCATTTACACGTAGGTTAATCATTATCATTTCAGCGCTTCCTAATTGATCAGCAACAGAAAAGCCAATGGAAAGTGAAAATTCTGGAGGGACATCGTTTATGTTTCAAGGTAAAACAACATCTTTGGTAATCCATTAGCTTTCGTTAGACAACGGCTAACGGTAGCATTCGATCACTTCCTAGCTAACCTCGCAACTTGATCGAGTTACATGATACAATGGGAAAGATTTAAATTACTTCTAACATATCAGAGTACATCTTGGACACATTTATTTACGCCTAGAAGTGAAACACACTGAATGTAATCAAACGGTAACATTAGAGAGGAAGTGGTTGAATGCTGACATACGAATAGGTAATCAATATGTTGTTTTACCTTGAAATAAAACTGAAAACTGATTCCTTATGTTTATTCAACTCGACACAGCAGCATAACATTATCCCAGCAAATGGAGCCTCCCAACCTGAGCATGACACCAGAGGAAAATGGCCGCTGTGTGATTAGGGTCTATTTCAACAGTGTGTATCTTAATGTGCAGAAAACAATGCTTTCTCAACTGTACTGTATCTTGCAATGCTTTTTTAAGAAACTTCAAACTTTTTAAACTCTTGAACTTCATTTTTTTGATAATGTTGCATCAAGTCAACTTTTGTAATGCTCATGTGTATTGTTTTTACTCATTGGAGAATTAAAAGTCTTAAATACTTATTTGTTCGCTGTTTTTTATGAGCCGAGCTGACTTTCTGCTGCGAAACCAAGTGATTTAACAGTTTTACCATGAACCTACGCTTGCAACCAGACCAGACTGTTATAGATGAAGCACATACAGACTGAAAAGAGCTGTAAGTAATGGTCTGAACAAGCTATAAACAGTCCTCCCTGACAACTTGGGGAAAACACGTTGTTTGAAAGCAAGCATAAGTTGTGTACCATCCCTTGTGCAAAGCTGTGTTAAAAAGTAATTTCTCAAAATGATGGATAGCGACAGAACATTTGATGTCGCTAGTTTGAGCAGTTATTTGATAACTGCCAGGCAACATGTCCGTTGCTGGTTCAACAACCATGTGACTCCATGTGGAGCTTGTTGTTGACCTATTCAAATGTCACTCCATCTGCCTGTAGTGTGGCTACTTTCAGAGTCAAATAGACAACATAAAAAAACCACACATTTACACACATAAAGGTACACATGACCACAGACTACTCAGCCAGAGGTGTTTACAGAGCAACCTGGCTGCTGACGCCAGTCAATGAGCCTAATGCAATGGAAATCAAATGAAGGTTCATTTGATGATGTCTTTTATTATGCCATTAAGCGTTCTCGCTCCTCATTAAAAAGCCCTTCCATTGCTGGAAAGACCTGCATTAAGCTACATTTACGTGCCTTGAAGCAACCAAAGAGACATGGGTATGTATCCAGCTCATGTATGTTTATTCAAAAACTATGCATATGATTTGTATATTGCACTTTGTGGTTTGGATGAAGCCATTTCATTTTAATGCTTTGTTTTTCCCAGCTATTTTGATAAGCATGAGATAAGGGTTATGGACATTGTGTTATTGACAGTGATTCAAATCTGAGTCATTAATAGAAAAATAAAAAACAAAATAAAACAACAAATAAACAAGAGACTGTTGATGATACATGAATATACCTGATATATCTGTCTTGTATTCAGACACAAGGCTCCAGCAGGGTGCATGATGTCCTGACAGAAGACAATTCACCCTGCCTCTTTATAGTATGTTAGTCAATCATAAACTAATATATGGGCCTCGGCATGCAAATTTTTGTTTTGTTTTAGAACAACAAACATTAGAGACTCAATAACAAAATATTTTTAGAAGCAATGTTTGATTCTCTCTGCGTTCTCTTACAGGCTGAAACGGTGGAGACACACAACATATACAAAACATCTATTCTGAATAAATAAATACAAAAAACATGTTTAGCTCTCATAATCAGCATGCAGATTTTTATTTAGATGCCAGAAAGGGTCAGGGTCAAGCAAACAAAGCTTCAGTCCTCTGGGAAAACAAAAATTCAACAAACTAGTAAAATAAAGCCCTAAAAAAATGGCTAAAAAAATGAAATAGGACACCTTAGCTAAAATATACAAGTCCCACAATGCACCGCGGGATGCCACCGGAAACACTCCGTTGACCCGCTGTTGCATTGTGGGTAGGCGGAAAAAGGCTCCAAAAGGTACGCGAAAGCGACAGACGCACGTTGCAGAGTCGCCGAGAAGGAAGAAACAAAAACAAAGAAATCGTTTCTCACGACAGAATCAAGGTAACCATCTTCACAAATGTGTTTAAATCGCATTCTCATTTATTCTACCCAACAGTGGTGTTTGTTTTAGTTGTTTGTAAGCGCTCATTCATCCAGATGACCGACATGTTTCCGTCTATTCACCGAACTCAAAGTTCCTACTTCGATAAAGAATCAAATGTTAACGTTATATTAACTATTTAGGTCATTTGTGATAGTTTGCATCAGTAAGTACTTCATAACAATGCATTTCTGGCTAACTCTTTGTAGGTAACATTGCATTATTGTAAATTCAGGGAACAGTAACGTTAGCTAGTTGGCTAATGTAGCTAACTTAGCTAGCTTAGCCGCTGAGTTTCTCTACTTTTACAAAGAGTTTTCTCATAACGACTTACAGCACTTTAGTATTCTCACACAGTACCCTGCTTACGGTCAGTGATACTTTCTGTGAGCTTAATATAACATTTTAAAAATGTATAACTACGCTCCACATTATAAAGGTTAAGCTTCACCGTCCTACCAGAGGTAGTTCAAAGCAGTGTATACACGGTTAGCGCGTGTAGTGGATACACATAACACAGTAAGTTAGACTGACCCAGCTGACTGTTTATCTGAAGTTTAAATGACATAGAAAAGACGATATGGTGTCAAAAACCAGGGATATGATTTTACCCTAGCATCCGAAAATAGGTTGCTGACATTCATGTTTTACTGGACCGCACACTAAAACATTACCCACAATACATTTTGTTTTTCAGGAAGAAGGTTGAAAGATGTCCATCGGTGTACCAATCAAGGTCCTGCATGAAGCAGAGGGACACATCGTGACCTGTGAGACCAACACTGGAGAGGTGTACAGGGGAAAGCTGATTGAGGCTGAGGACAACATGAACTGCCAGGTTGGTCCTTAATAATAAATTAACCTCCTAACAGCATGATTTCTGCAGTTTTTTTGTTTTACTTTCCTTTTCACGTTGGATACAAAATAGTTCTGTCGTAAAAACATTGTCATTGTGCTCAATTACTTGAATCCACTGAATTCAGTCTGTGTTGAGCTCATATGTGGTGTCAAAGTAAATTGTCGTAAATGTGCTGAATGTCAAAAGGAAAGAAAACATCTGAGTGTGAGATTTAAGAAGAAAAACGGACAACCATCCAAACTAGTATTCCCTTTAAACTACAATTGATTTTCCCTGGTTTTATCCAGATGTGGACCACAGGAGAAGTAGCTGATGTAGTGCTAATGGCTAAGACCCAAATAAATACACACCTGCCACACTGAAAGAGCTGTTTGTGTGTTGTGCATGTATGGATTTATCTTTAAATGTGACTTGTGTTTATGGATATACATGTTATTTCTGTGTTTCTCATCTGCTGATTCCAAAGATGAATACGTTTGAAGCTGTGAGATGAATGTGTGAGGATTTGTCACCAACTGACAAATAGTCTGCAAATAGACAACAGTCAGTGTTTTTTAAAATTGTAGTTAAACAAAGGTTTGCGAGATCCATCTGGTGACGCATCCTAATGAACACAATAGTTGTTAACTGAGGCGCCCACACTTGTGAGTCCAAGTTGTGAATCAGTCCCTCATTAGATGGAAATAAATGAAAGCAGCAGAGTGTTGAAACCATTCCAACCCAATTGGGTATGCTTGCATTGCCCTGGTTAGCTGTAGTTAAGTATGAAGTTCAATTTGGATTATAGACTTTTCTGCTTATAACCCAAGAATTTCATGTTACCTTTTTTTATTATACCACTGAAAGGATTGTCTTGCAACGATGTGATTTAACTTGCTGTGTAGCCAATCTTACACGTGGTTTTCTGTCCCCACAGATGTCAAACATAACAGTGACTTATCGCGATGGCCGGGTGGCACAGTTGGAGCAAGTCTACATCCGTGGCAGCAAGATCCGCTTCCTGATTTTACCGGACATGTTAAAGAATGCTCCTATGTTGAAGAGTATGAAAAACAAGAACCAGGGATCGGGCGCTGGAAGGGGAAAGGCAGCTATTCTCAAAGCACAAGGTGAGTTGGAATTTTTGGGAACTAATTGTATTTGTGTTTTTACAATGATTGGGGTTGTCGACCTGGAAAAAGACACTGAAGTGCCACAACATGACATTAATTAAGGTGTCACGAGCCCTAACCTGAATATAGAGTGTGGATACAATAACATAAGCGTATGTAAAGAGTGATTAAATGGATTCAGTCAGACAGTCCTATCCCAGGTTTGAGGCATTGATTCAATTTGAGTTTTTGGCTTCGAATTCTATTTTACGACGCCGCCAGAAATTATTCCCATGGGTAACAAGGGGGTAAAATCTCAACATCTCTTTGGCAAAACCTGTTAGTTTCTCAACAGTGGCATTCATACTTGGATACTTTACTGCATCATATCCTGCACGTGTAAATGTTTTCATTTACATTGTGGATCATTTATGTGGCATTTCTATCCTGAGTATCTCTATCAGTGAACCAATAAGGGTATCTATAAATAGTCTATATAGTCATTCTAATATAATTTACCCTGATTCATGAGACACCCTGGCTTTATTTTAGTCAGACCTTTTTTTTTTTCTGAAATGTGTTGTCTTTTTCTTTGTTTTTCTCTGCAGTGGCTGCAAGGGGTCGGGGCCGTGGTGGAATGGGAAGAGGCAATATCTTCCAGAAGAGGCGATAACTGCTCCGACTTTGTCAAGATTTTTGTTAAGATTGTTGAGTTGTATAGTCTTTTGTTTTTAAATTTTGTTTTCTTTGGATTGGATATCTTGGATATTGTTCGCAGTCCTGTGTTTTGCATCCTGATTCTTTAATTTCATTTTTTATGAAAATAAACATATTTCAATTTGATGTGTCCTGTACTCTGGTTGACTTATCTTAGATATTCTTTGAGACCACTTTCGATTTGTTTTCCCCCTCATTTAGAGCCAGATTCACTGGCTACTTTTCATTTGATCGCCTTGGTTCTCAGCATTCTTCCTGCTCCAGTTTGATTTTACATCACAGAAAGATGTCTTGCAGTTTTGAACAAATAATCTCAGTTAACAAATAAGATGGTGAAAAGTTGTGATTGGCAGGACGCAGCAGTTACACAAATTACTCCTTTTCGATACCAGAAATTTGTGGACGTTACCTTGTGCATGTACCAGTTTATAGACATTGGCTACTTGTACAGTTAAAAAAAAAAGATTAGTTTAACTAACAGGAGTGTGGGACGCTGCTGGGAAGTAGCAGGGTCGCAGATCTAAAATTTGGAGCCATGTGTACTTTTCCTGAGTATTTCCATTTCCTCTTACTTTATACTTCCACTCTAGCACAATTTGCCATTTAGTCAAAAATTGTGCTTTTTACTGCACTACTTTTATTTGTTACTTTTCAGATTGTGCACTGAATCAGAGCCAAAGCAGCACATTTTCAAATTGTGTTTTTCAGCGCTTGGTCAGAAAAATGCTGAATATCTGATCCAATAATCAACCAGGCAGAAAATTGGTTGACCAATAGTATTCAGTATATACATGTAAATATATCTATAATTTACTCTTACTTTTGGTACTTTAGTTCATTATCAGGTGCATAAAAGCTATTACTCGAGTACATTGTGTATGGGTGGCTTTACGAAAGTAATATTTTACCACAATATTTTAGTCAAGTATGACTTCAGGGTGCTTTTTACAACACTTGCCGATACCAGTTCCAGTTTTAAGACTGCTTCAGCAGAATTTTTCCAATACTGGTGTTGATATTAGAAGGACCCTTGCTTCTTATTTGTCAGCCTCTATGTCACATAACATTAGAGGAATATTAGGTCACCACATGCTCAAATACACCTTGAAAAATCACAGTATGGAGGTTGTGTTGTGAGAAGATATTTATCTATGACATATTTAAACCTGGGTATCATGCTGTTTAAAATGAGATGTTTTTTCAACAAAATTAACCAACTAAAGAAGAAAAAGTGTTAAAAAACTGCAAAAATTCCAGGGTGCAACACTCCCCTACACCACAGGGAGGAGCCAAACAGCTGTTTGTATCATAAAGAACCATGAAGTGTTTTATTTTGATGTCGTGAGTTAAACGACAAGGAGAACAAAAGGTAGTCCACACCCCCTCCGCGGATGTAGGGTTTTTTTGGTATTATTTGTGAAACACGTCGCTGCAACTATTAACGTTAGATTAGCACACTGACCGCTTCCCCAACACTTCCTCCATGTGAAGCACGGGACCTGTGTGCTCAGCTGGATTGGTCCATCACAGCCTCGGTGATCAGTCTGCTACATTCCCCCTGTTCGTCTCACAGCTAGCTAGCCGTCGTATAACAGACGGCTTCTCACACAGCAGCTGAAGAAACACAACCAACCCTTACAATTGTGTCTTGTGGGCCTGAGTAACACATTGAGGTAAGTCTAATTTTTTTTTACAGGCACTGTGTGGGGTTTTGCAGTCTTCTGGAGCGTTGAAGTCGGCATTAGCATCCTTGACTCCTGCCCAACAACATCTGTATCTTTGACAGATGGAGCAGCTGCTAACGCTAGCTGAGCTGTGCGGGGTTTGACGCTCAGCTAAGTTAGCTTGATGGGACCTCAGACGACGGTTTAACACTGGTTCACCACTCGTTAGTGATAATTATTAAATGTGCTTAGTCGTTTTTATTGTGTCCAGCCAAACGTGGCAGTTCTTACTTGTGAGAATAAGTGAGCTTTTACTGCACTGGGAAAGCTAAATCATCCTCATGTCAAGTGCACACAACAGTAACGTTATTAGACGGAGAGCCATCGGTAACGTGTGTATGTGAGTTAACGCAGGAATATGATGTGTCGTAAATAAAGCAGCCTGGTCTAATGTTTGAATTGTTTTACGCTTAATGCCTCCTGTTCAAAGTAAGTTTGAGCTGCTGTTGATTCTTAATGGAAAGTATTTTGTTTCCATCGGTATTATGTAACGTTATAGAGCTTTTTATGAATCCAAAGTTGCATCAGCATGTCCTCCACAGGAGATAATATCGGCTGTAGCTCGCCCACATGTATTTCCTTTTCAGTATTTTGAGGGGTTTTGATTGTCACGAGTGATTAAGACGAACGCTCACATCATCATACACTTTATCGTATGAAGACAGACTTCATGTCACACTTGAAATAGGTGTAAAGCATCCTCCCTTTTTTTTGCTGGTGAGAGATGGGCACAAATACATCAAAAGCTATCTTGTTACAAATTACAGTACTTGCTAATCAAATATATATATATAAAACATATTTAATACTTGTATGAGAAAATGTATTTGATTAAAATACAACTAATTTGTCATTATAAAAATACAAAAAGACATGCTATTCTAACTTATGTTGCTACATTCAGTCATTTAGTAGCCTCCATATGGGTTGGGTTTTGTTGGTCCAGCTGTTGAATAGCTGATGGGAGCTCCGTAATTACAATGAAGCCATTATTCTGTTTTATTTAGTTTTACATTCAAGTAAATTGATGTTTACTTTGTCTGTTCTTCTCACTCCTAATGTAGCCTACTCTGATTTTGCATCAAACATAAATCATGTGAGTGGTTTTCTAATGGAACAACGTCCAACATATTTCATACATCATTAATTACTAATGATTAGATGATCATTGATTGTCACAGCATCCAACAGCTCCAGGCTCTCAAATGTGAAGCTTGTTCATTTACACTGTTTATTAGCATTGTGATTTTGACAATTAAGTCACGAAAAATGATCAATTCGAAGACATCACTTTGGGTTCTGTCTTTTTCACAGTTTGCTGCCAAAAAAATTGAGGAAATAATTGACTCCTCATATTAACTGCGTTTTTATGGTTGGTTCGGAATTGAGCTCCAACTATTCATCGATTTGATGTCGACTTATAAATGAATTGCCAGCTATTTTGAGAAACGATTCATCAGTCAAAAGTCAAAATTCTCTGATTCCAGCTTCTTAACTGTGAATATTTTGTGGTTTCTTTACTCTTCTATGACAGTAAACTGAATAACTGGTTGTCGTCGTCTTCCTGGGCTTTGGGAAACACAGATTGACATTTTCTGACATTTTATGGACCAAACAACTAATGGATAAATCGCGAAAATAATCATTAGTTGCAGCCCAAGGTCAGGGATGGTAATGGGTCAGCAACTCAAAAGATAATTTCTCAACAATGTCAAGTTTTGTTATGTTCTGGAGTGAAATATTTCATACTCAGTAATACTCAGCTTTGATTGTGTGACAACGCTGCAGTGAAGTTGGTCAAGGACGCTCATCCCTCCATTTACAGGGGCTTATCTCTTTCACGGCTCCGCTGATCACTGACAGGACCGCCCTGTTGATCTTTTAATGAAGCTCGGGATCCTCCTCTGCTCCAGATGGCCCTGTGTTGTACTTGAATGTCTGCTAGACTGTGTATGTGTTGTTATTAATGCTGTACATGGCATGGACCCCCTGCGAGCTCTGATAAGTCCTCTCTCCCCCTCCCTCTGCTGCGCAGATAGTGAAGGTCAGGTCACGTGACTTTTGTTATGTTAAGAGGCACAGTACGGCATCTGGAGAGAGGCAGCATCTGTTGGTGTTTCACAAGGCTCAAATCCATCTGCTTGTTCTTTGTCTAGCTGCTGTGATAACCAGGGATCAGGGAAGTTTGGCGCCACCAGGTCAGTCATCCATGATATACAATGTCTTTACTTAGGAACTAAAGAGACACGGGGGCTACTCTGCTTCAGCCCACCAAGGTCAGAGGCTTTTTTTTTTAGGCTGTCTAGCAAGGAGGGATGAAGGAGGGTCACCCCTAATTTGAGGTAAGAGGTAGGTGATGTAACTAAAACAGATTGGTGATTTGGGAGTCAGTAGTGTCCAAGTTATGTCCAAGTAGCTTTCTCAGCTTCAAGTTAATTGTCTAATGAGTGGTCGGCTAATAGTAGTTTGTTGTTTCATAAAATCGCTGTCCAAATAGTGGCTGTTGACACAGAAATATTAATAGAGACAAACCCAACTGGCAATCAGGAATGCTTTGTTGATTTCGGATGCTGCTGCCAATCCTGCTGGCCAGACAGTTATTGATGAGAACAAACAACCAGAGAAATTAACTAGCGTTCGACTTATGTTTCGATACGATTTTTTACTTCAATCAATCCCTGTACCTGACTGTGATCTGATATCAGTACTTAAACAAAAAATACTGTATATATAATTTTTTAAAAGCTTAATACTACTAATCCTCCATGAAATTTATGTTATGGATTTGCTCAAAGTTACACATGTTGCCTGCTGTTTATCTGTTTTGGCTACTTGTGCAGTAGGGCTGCACAATATGGTAAAAAGAATAATATATTGCAATTTGACGTATATCATGATTGCGATGTGATTCACGTTCATGATGATGTGAGATTTGTTGGGGTCTATATGCTAATATTTGTCAAGAGGCAACTGTGTACACACCCAGTTGGTGTGTCATAACCAATATTTTATAACTTCTTTTCATCTGACCTGATGAATGGCAGGTGCACCGGTGCGACCAGTAAAACCGTTTAGTCGCACTATAAAGATTTTTGGGCGCATGTGCAATGATAATAGTCGCACCCTGGAGCCTTGATATTGTGATTTTGGTAGTATTTAAATTAATTCTGCAGCCCTATTGTGCAGTAAAAAATCTGTTTCATACAGGTGTACAGGACAGTGATGGGAAGTAGCAGGCACTGATTTCTAATGAATAAATTATGTGGTATCAGATCAGTGCATATACTTGGTACCTGCTGATACCAAATCCAGCATTTGAAACAGAATTGAAGGTATTGCAATACGTGATAATATCAAACAAACATTTTCATTGGTTGTGCTTAGGCACCTGAAATGTAGCAATTTTTTTTTTTTAACAACTGAGGTCATCGCAATTTCTTGTTGCGTGTAATTTAAATGAAGAAAACAAATATTTGCACCTTTTATTCCTGTTAACAATCATTTAAATAATGTGTTTACAGAAAGAAATGAATTAAGTGCATCTAAATTATTTGCTGGTGCACCTAAATGTAAAAGTTTGGCGCACCAGGGCAACCAGTCTGAAAAATTAGTCCAGAGCCCTGATATCATGTAAAGACTTTTCAACATTAACAACTAAAAAAAGAACAGCACACAAACCTCGTCTAGTGAATGGAAAAGGGCCTCGATGTGCATCTCTCCATTCATCTGAGATCAAAGTAGGTCAAGCTTGGTAAGATGCCTCTCTTCTCAAGATATAAAAAGTCTCCTGTAGCTGGTGCTTTGTGAGTTTCATCCAGGGTCATGTCACTATATTTTTCTGTACTCCACAGAGGCTGAGCCCACTTATCAGGGCACGCTGTGTTACTTTGGAGGCAGCAGTGACTGTCAGAAGTCAAACTGGATGTCAAGAGCTTCTTTTTCAGCTGAATGAAATGAGGATAATATTGCTTGAACAGTAAAGACCACAAGAGTTTCTGCTTCCAAGAATAGTCAGGAAAACTTAAAAGACTGTTAGACAGACACTAAGGAGGAGGATATCTCTGTCATAGAAGATTCGCTGCCCATGAAACCGTTTGTTCAATAGTCTTTGTAGATGTGTGGTGATTCTTCCTTTCTTTTTGTGAGTTTATATCACTATATATAGGCTGGCAGTGGAGGTAGAGAGGCCACCTGGAGTGGGTGTCTCTTCCCACACATGGTCTTCATTCTGAACTTGGCTGGAGCTCCCGCTGTCTTATTTTTCATATGGCTTTCCCTTGTTTTCTTGTATCTGTGAGATTTACTCAGCTCCCACACACTGACAGCGCCACAATCCTGTCAGAACCATGACGGAAATCAAGCATCTCTCTCTCTCCATCTCTTTCTTTCTCTCCTTTCCTAGCTCCTTTCCCTCTCTTTGCACTCCTCACAGATAATGAGCAGATAATAAGATGAGTGGACTCGGAGATGGAAATGGCCCTCTTGAAATTATGCAAAAAAGGTTTGGTTATATGCTGTACAGATAATAATTAACCGTGTTGTATAACTGACATCAAAAACAGAATGCGTTGTCGCTTTTATAGACGCATCAAATCTGTCCACCTAGAGCTGAAGTTTGTGATAGTAGACGTGTTTACATGCATTAATTAGCACTTAACAGAATGTGTGGAAAAAGCTCCAGATTCTACGATTGTTTCATCTGGAAAGCTGTATCTGCGTATGTTTCAGAGGTAGCGCACAGCATCTCTGATTGTTTTTTCCCGCACCCTTCTATTACACCCACAACTTGGTTCGTGCTGGCCCATCAAACACACTGAGCTCCAGCTGCACACTAAGGTAATTAAATGTTAGTTGTCCTTTCTTTTTTTTTGTACTTTGTCACAGGATTTATGCCAGCCTAAAATTATTCTTGGCTAAAAAGATGACGTTACCATCTGTTTTTTTGTTTATCTTGACTCCCACTTCACACTTACGTACTTTAGTCAGTTCTAAAACAGAGAGAAACTCACTGGGCATAGGCACAGGTAGACAAGGTTGTCGTTTATAAATAAGGGATGCAAATTTTAAGCAGTTTCTGAAATTGATAGTCAGCTGCCTTAACAATCGATTATTGATAAACCATTAGTAATATATGGAATATGTTGGGTATTATTCTATTAGAAGACTGTTCAAACCACTGACATGATCTGTGTTTTATGCAAAACCAGAGTAGAGTCTTTAGCTCTCTCCCGCTGTCATACAGCAGGGTTATAAATCCAAAGCTAAGTGAGTATCTTTATCTCCAGGTGCAATAAACAAGAGTTAAACTTGCTACAGAAGTATCAAATGCTCTGTCAGTAGAACAGGTGTGAACAGGAAGCTGCAGCTTTTTTAAAAACACAGTGTTAAAGCTGTTAGTAGCTTGTATGTCATTAAGTGATATCTGTTCATGTTTTCAAACACTGTAGTCAGCATGGGTTGATTTGTTACCTTGCAGCTCCCATCAAATTAGCCAGTAGTTACCACTATATTTAGTCAATTTGTAGGCTCTTTTGTCGAATGTACAGTATGTACAATTGAAGTACAAAATCCCAAAGTAATAAAATTTTACAGTATGTGTGAAAGGGGCTCAAGAGACCAGGCAGTCAGAAAGTTCCTTCCTATGAAACAGTTACTTCAAAAGTCTCTGTGTAAATGTGTGGTGTGTGATTTCTAGCACACTTTGTTGGAGAAAGCGAGGCAGAGCTAAGATGGATGAGAATGTTATGCTGAACAGAGGGACTGGTTGGATTTAAAAGATGTTCTGTATCAAAGCTCCTGAGCTGAATCCTCCATTTTGAGCTGTCAGTGAGTGGATAATCAAACCAAGGGAGGTGGTGTATAATGAAAAGAAAAGAGGGGCCAAGAACAGATCCTTGCGGTACCCCAAATTGAGTGGAAAGGAAGTAACGCTTGGACTCTTCTCCTTTCAATGACACTCTGTATGCTTGCTCTGTGAGGTCAGACTCAATCCAGAGTAGCACTGTACCTGAGACACCTAGTCTGGATTGGGTGGACATGAGGATTTTATGGTTTATGGGGCCAAATCTTTCAACAGACCTAGCGAGAGACTGGCCATCAGTTTTTGCCGACCTCAGGCTTCTATCACTGACAGCAGTGCAGTTTCAATGGACTGGCAGCTCTTGAAACTGACTTGTTTAATTCAAGTAGATTATTTTGCATGATGGAATTGAAGACTACATGCTCTATAACCTTCGATTGGAAAGGTAGAAGGAAGACCCGCCCATAATTCCCCATAATTGAGATGGGTTTCAAGTCAGCTCCTTCAGCTAAGTGGTAACTTGAGCCTACTTACACATTGAGTGCAATGTACTCAAAGCCAATAAAACATGAATCATGAGCTTTATGCATGATTGTTGTTGATATAGCGTCAAAGAGTTTGGAGGGAATATAGTCCTCCAAATGTTAATAGAGCAGTAGGTGTTTGAAAGGCCAGAAATTGTTCTCCACATATATTTTCTTATTCTTCTATTTGGTCTTGTCTTAGGCACCAATTCCCCTCGAGGTTCCCATCTGATGGAGCAGTGGTTGTCAGTCTTTGTGAAAAGGCACCATGTTTCCTTGTCATGTAACCCCCTGGCCCTCTGCTGAGCCGCCGGCCTCCTGCGGCAGTCATGCACCCCCAGCGCAGCCCTCACAACCACTGCCGGATCTGCTGTGCAGCTGTCCCGCTCCACCTTTGAACACCCACTCGGAGACGCCCTCCCCAGACCCCATGGAGTCCCTCATCGTGGTCACGGAGTATGAACCCAGCAGACCGCCTGGAGAGGCTGGGGAGGAGGAGGAGGTAAGATGAAACACACCATGGTAACACTATATGTATGGGAAATGGAACCTAATTGGACATGTGGGCTTCTACTGAATAAAATGAGACTTGATGATAAAGGCCACAGTATTATTCTTTTTTTCCAGACCCCATACCTATACCTATAGTGAACATTCAATAAGTAAAAATAAATATGATTTAAATGTATCACTTCTCAGGTAGAAGCAATGGACAGTTCTGAGACGCCCGAGCCAGCTTCCTCTGTGGCGGCACCTTTCCGCACTCCTTCCTGCGACCTGCTGTCCCACACAGTTGGCCGGCCAGAGGCTCTGCTCCCTGGAAGCCAAGAGCAAAGGGGAAGGTTAAACCTGTCAGACAGGAAACTATCTCTGCAGGAGCGCTCTCAAACGACAGCATCGCCGTGCAGCTCCCCAGGACTCAATGGGCGCTATATTTACCCGTCACTACCCTACTCGCCCATCACATCACCCCACTCGTCTCCACGCTTGCCCCGCCGGCCCACCGTGGAGTCCCACAGTGTTTCCATCACAGATCTGCAGGTATGGTCAAGCCTTGAGGCTAACTCGGTTTCAGTGTTGCTGTATTTAATCTTTTTTAAAGCCTTCTGTGAAGTTGACATTGCTGCTGGAGATGTGTCCCAGTCTGTCTGGAACAAAATCAATAAAGCTAGCATAAGATAATGCTCTAATTACTGTTTGCCAGTAATTTAACTTAATATTTATCCTCTCAAGAAGTCAGTTTCATTCGTCTGCGATTGATCAGATGAAGAAGAAAATTAGAGAATTTCGAGGTTACAGCTGGTGCAACAATAATTATGATTACATAATTTATGGTTTCTGCACCATCTGAGCAGTGTATTCCCTTGCGGAATGTGCTTTTCATAAAGCATTACACATGAATGAACTGACTAGCCTAACTAATGTTCAGAGCCAAGCTCATACAGAGATGCTCCTCTTGAACATCTGTTAGTTCTCAGAATATCAGCATCATACTTGTCTGAAAGTAAGCAGAACTGCATGTGCATTTGTCTCAAAAGCAGCAGCTCACTGGTAAAGACTGAGCTTTGTGGACACAAAGGTAAGGTTTCACGGTCTCAGTAGATGTAGATAATAGCTGTGACCCCTGTTACATACACGTAGATGCAGAAACATGTAAGTGTCATGTACTGTAGGTAGAATCTCTCTTAGGGCAATAGGCTGCAGAGGGTCTCCTATATAATATTTAGAGCCTGATAGATGGTTTTGCTTTCACAGATGTGACGAAGTACGCATAAGGTTAATCATTTCTTTATGTATATATATTTACAAACTGCTTTTCTTGCCAAGATTGCCCTACTCTGCTCTGATTTTTCGATTCTTACCCTAACCCTAAGCAATCTCACTCATCTTGCCCAAAGCCAAACAACGCAGGCAACCGATCAGAGTAGGGCGTGTTTTAGCAAGAAAAGCATCGTTGTTTCTACACTTCAATGCAGCCCTGCAATCCATGCTGGTAGCGTTGCATTATGAGAGACGGGTTGTAGCGTTTAGCGCTCCTCATTTGCATAAAGTTGAAATATGGCTACTATAAACCTCAAAAACGAACCGTTGTCGAGTTAAAATAAAGACAGATTCAGCAACAGCATGGTTTATTTCTAGCATGTAGATATAGAAACTAATTTCGGTGAACAATTGTTGTGAAATAAGACAGTTTCCAAACAAGCTGCCATGTTGGTCTGGTTTAATATTCCGAAGCAGTCAGCCCAGTAGTGACTTTCGTTCAATCAGGTGCAGCCAGCAAGTTGTTGCCTGGTTGTTGAATGGTGTAGCCTGTCTTGGTTAAGCATAGGTAGTGTAGTTTGATGCTGTTGATCATTGTAATTCCTCTGAATTCTTTATCATAATTTTTCTATCATTTTTGGCACTTTTAATAATCTAATTTAGAGACCAACAAGCAAATAAGTTTCATTCAGTAATGTATTTTAAACGTACTACAAGGAACTTTTAACTCGTTATGAAACAGTCTCAGTTCAACAATGATTAAACGAGACCATCAGTGAGAAGATTGGCTATTTGTAAATAGTTATTATAGTTAGTATTAATGCCTTGTAGTGGGTCGGATTCCCACTTATCCTGGTTGGAAACGTCCTGCTTTTCACCTTACAAATGAGGGTAAAGTGCACCTTTTAAAGAGTGCTTCCTAGTCTTCAAATCTCGGGCATGCTGGAAGATTAGCAGGTAGGATTAGTGCCAAATTTTAGCTAAAATACCTTTAGGTGTATTTATGTTGAGATTAACTGCAAACCTGAATTCATCCAGATTGGGAGAGCTTTTACTTCAAATTTATCACAGAACATGAAAAATTGAGCTGGGAGAGTGATTGCATTTTGTCATTTTGTAAGAATACTTCTGATATATCTAGATGATGTTACTGCTAAAATATCTCATGTGATTTCATTTGAAAAGAACCCATTTTCTCCTCTTCTCTCACCTCTCTCTCTCTCTCTCACACTCTCTTCAAGGACTGCGTTCAACTCAACCAGTACAAGCTGAAAGATGAGATTGGAAAGGTACCATCACAGATAAATCACTAATTGCTCCCTTTTCACTGACTCTTCCAATTTCTTCTCCCTTCCACCTACTGCACGTCTGTCAAGCAGCACACATCATCAAGGACACACAGTAACAGTGATATCTCTCTGATATCCCTCTCTCCCGCCTGTCCTCATTTTCCAAACTCTGTGTAAACTACCAGGCCATGGGAGAGTTGGAAGATGGATGAGAGGCTGGTATAAATAGCGCTCTCTAAGGGTTGTGCAAGGCTTAGTGGATGTGTGTGGATGTGTGTACTTGCATGCTTGTTTTAGATTGTGGGTTTAATAAGACAGAACATGCATGTCTGTGAATTTCTGCATGTAGGTAGACATGTTAATGTGCTTGGTTTTGTGTTCAGTGGACACAATTAGAGCCTTTCAGGATTGTTGGAGAGGCTCCTGTTATCAGATCATCTCTGAGCTCTGTGCTGCCTCGCCAATCTGCTCCCGCAGCAGGAACTGAGCCCCCCCCCCCGGCCGCACCATACCCCCCTCTCTCTCTGTTTGTTTTTTGGGCATTGCATTTGTGCACACAGGCTTCTAATTGGGCCTAGTTTTTCTCCTGAATTTCCTGTGTGTGGGCATGGGAGCTTGATAGCATAAACCAGATCCAGTTTCCTTAATTAGCCTGAAATCAAAAATGAAAGGGAGAGGGAGCGATGATTTGAATTTCTCTGTTCTCACTTTGAAGCAGCTGGTACTCATTCAGTGCACACTGTCAGCCCACACACTTCCCGTGTGTGTGTGTATATGTTCCTGTGTGTATTTGTATTTATTTAGTTTGCATTGCACAAAGTGTGATATTTTTTTCCACATGAAAAATTGGCAGCTGCTCAGTCTCTCTTTATTGACTTTTATTCTCTTTTACTTATTCCCAACTCAGGGCTCCTATGGTGTTGTCAAGCTGGCTTACAATGAGGATGACAACACATACTATGTGAGTCCTTCACACACAAATACAGATGTGATTTTTCTCGACTATTAACTCTGTGTTTCTCTCACTTCTATCTCATTCATTTTCACTTGTCACACTGACTTGGAATAATCAAACCCCCTTGTTGCATTTACTGGTGTGATTTCTTTTAAAACCTCCACATGTGAAAATTGTGGGAACTGCAATAAGACTGCTTGAGCCATTCTGTCTGCTCATTAAGCTGCATGATATTGACAGACAATGACATGGGGATTATTTTAATATTCCTCCCAAGTGACAAAGCCCACATGTCGCGTTTGGCGATTATATCATTGCCATAATAACCGAGGGCACTCAGGCTATTAAAGAAAAATCTATCTGCCGAACAATGTAGCTGTCACACATTGCGCTCTTTGTTCAATACTGCCTTAATGGTTGCAGCGAGGGTAATTGTTCAAGAAATGGTTATGGAGATCTCTGACTGACATCTGCATGACATGAGTCTGTTTGCGCCTGCAGGGGAACATTGACTTTCACGTGGTTTTTAAATAAATATGAGATTTTACACCCATGTGCAGAGACAGCCAAATTAAATTAATGAAATAAATGCTTAAGTCTTATGATCTGGCAGTCAAAAATAAGTTGTTGGATTTAAATGTTTGAAAGCATCTTTGATCTTATCTCTATCCGTTTTTCTGCCTTTCCAGTTTAATTATTTTTAAAGGGAAAAAATTGGAAAAATGCTTAAATGTAACAATGGTATTACAGACCGGGCTAGGGCTAGGACAGTATGGCTGTAAAGTAATATTGCGGTATTTTAGACTAAAGATACAAGATATACATATTTTGACAGCTCCTCAGAAGCACTTCATAAATGCTGAGACTGGCTGACAAAATCAAATATCACAATATTTTATGCCCAAATACCTCAATATTGATATTATGACAAGAGATTTTTTGATAAATAATCGTGGTTAATGTGGATATAATGGCAGGTAAAGGCAAGTATTAGAACAAATAGAACTTTACTGGAACGTAGCTTTTAAAACCAGGCAAAGGCAACACTTATGCCATATCATCATATAACGATATCTTAATTGAAGACGATATATAGTCTCATATCACGATAACAATATGATATCCATATATAGCCAAGCCCTAGATCAGACAATGTTGCAGAAACACAAGTTTAGTATTTTAGCCGTTAAATTTGTCTGTCTTTATAATGTTTACGGTATAGATTCAGTGAGAAAACAAGGGAGAAATTGACTTTTGTGTTTTTATGTCCAGAATAAAACAGATAAAGTGAGATCCAGAAATCCATCAGTTTTATTTAACTTGAAGTATAAAGTATACATGTATTGTCTCAAGTATTTTTTATGAGTTATAGCTAAACTTTATCAGAGGGTTTGGTTACATTTTCTGGACTAACCTTTGAAGATAAAGAAGAATAAAGAATGAGGGGAATGTACATTTCTTGCATGTCTGCTTTTCAGTATATTGGCAGCAACTACAGCCAGTGTCTTCTTTTGTAAGTCTAGCTCTGCCATCGTTTGTGTTGGTCAGTGTTATTACTCACAAATACACAAAGGATGTTCAAGGTGATGGGAGACATTTATAGGCACTGGATATTTATCCGTAGGTGTGTGAGTGGGTTCACTGTCAGTTATACACCACCTCACTGTGCAATGTCTTACTCTTCCTTTTGTCTACCTTTCTGTTCATCTTTTTCTGGCCCCCCCAATCCAAATCCATCTCCCGTTTTCTCCTGTAGGCGATGAAGGTGTTGTCCAAGAAGAGGCTGATGAGGCAGGCAGGTTTCCCACGTAAGTCTGCAGCCAGGGGTGGATGGTTAACACAGCAGAAAGCACAGTTTCTTATAATGCTCCAGTGGTACATGGTAACACTGCATACCAATGCTGAAACCCACCCTGTCTTTTATCCTATCTTCTCCCTCTCTCCCTTCTATATGTTCCACACCTGTTACCCTTGCCCACCCACATTGTCCCTCTTTCAGGGAGACCTCCCCCTCGTGGAGCCAAAGCCCCTGAGGGTCCTCCTCAGCCAAAAGGACCCCTAGAACGAGTCTATCAAGAGATTGCCATCCTAAAAAAGCTAGACCATCCTAATGTGGTGAAACTAGTAGAGGTGAGTGCAGTTTAACCTGCTCTTATTCCAGGCTAGCCCAAAGTAAATTCAAAGCTGTTGTTGAACCATTTGGAGTTCAGGCATGGTTTTGGGCTCTTTTTTAATGCAAACATAAGCCTGCAGATGACCTGAAACTGTCCCTATTAGCTGGAAACTCCCGGGGGTCCACATCATATAGTCTGCTGCAAGCTGAAATTTAATAACAATATCACTGAAAATGGACGCTTAACACATGTAATTCAATCACCTGGCGAAAAAATGCCCATTTGGTGACCTCAAAATACCCCTGCTTGAGAGTAATAGGGGCAAAAACTCAATATGGTTCTTTATTTACTTATTTACACTAACTTTATGCGTATACATTACTCAAAAACAAGTGCTTAGGTGGAACAGCCTATTCAAAGAGCAAAACGCATAAAACGACAAGTTTAGGGCTTTAAAAACTTATTTAACCCTGAATGTTGCTGCAGTTCACTGAGAATTGTCACTTAAAGGAGAATTTTGTGGCATTTGTAGTCTTTTTGACAATGCAATTCAACTTGTAAAACAAATAAAACACCAGAAAAACAATAAATACCACTAAAACTGTTGTTGTAGTTATTTCCTCAACTCAGGGATAAACAATATACATTGTGTATGTATGTATGTATGTATGTATGTATATTATTAGGTCATTATATATTATAATGAATATGATCCAATAGTATAATACTATTATTGTAATATCCATCCATTTACCTCCTGAGTCTAACAACAACACAGATTGTTTACTAGATAACTCTAGGCTTTGAAAATAAAGATTAAAAATCCCACACACTAATGTTATAATAAAACAACAGTAATGTAGTCGTAGGTCTTGTGTTTTCATATAAACATTGCACTCGACCCGGCCAGTGCTCCATACCGACTCTTCCTCACACTCACTCCAGAAAACAGCGTTCCTTCCCGGTAATGAGAGCCGGCTGTCCTGTTGTTTACTGAATGTAATTATGTGATGTGATTTTGAGCAACAAACTTGAAGTCAGAATGTCTTTGTCACTTTCCATAGTGGTGTTGTTGTGGGCAGTGTCTTTGGCAACTAGTATGAAAAAAGCGCCAAATGTTTTTTGTGGAAAAACACCGCGACCCGGCCCGTACTCCTCACCAACTCTTCGTCACACTTCCCCCTGGAAAATAGAGTCCACCTCCTGCAGTGAGAGCCGTGTAGGTCCCAATGTTTACCGAAGTTGATTACATGATGTGAGTCTTTGTCACTTTCCACGATACGTGGTGGGTCAGGATCTCTCTCACAACATTATCTTACGGCATCCATAAGATTAATACAGCGGGCGTTTATCCAGTGGAGTCATTGTTCTGAGACTGGCTGGAAACCCATGAAAAAAAATCACTGTCGTCAAGTGGTTGTCAACGTTACGATGCCTGTTTCCAGTTCTGGGTATTGCTGACAACTTGATGTGTCTTAAATCCAACGTTCACATTAATATATTGAGTGTTTTGATACACTGGGAATGCTTTGAAAATGATTGGCGCTCCCGGATGCTTTAGTGAAATATAGAGCGGGCACTCAGGGGCGCATTGGGGTCTAGAGGGTCAAACTATATATTGCTGGATTTGAAATCTCATTAGCTGCATGATGCATCAATCATCTTGAGGCTGGCGTGTAAGTGCCTCAGGAGAGAAGAGAAAGAAGAGAGAGAGGGTCACTTGTCTACACGATAACTCATTGGCTGTTGTAGGCTCTAGGGTGGGCATGAAGCTGCTATCTCCTCAAATGAGCTGTCAATCAAACAGCTGCCATCTCAGGATCTCTGGTGTAGAGGGATAATGGTGTCTGCTGTGAAATGAGAGGAGTCTTTTCATAGATAATCAGCGAGCAGGCCAGCGGTTCAGAAGCGGTTTTAAATTTATATTTTGAATATTTTAATTTACTTATACATATCCCCTTTTTTTCATGTTAAACAGAAAGATGTGTCATGCTATCTGTAAGGGCTTCAAAAAGTTTTCCATTCCATAGTGACTTTTATTTTAGTTAGAACAAAAGCCGGTATTAGATTGAGGGAAAACATCACAACATAAAACAGTACATAAAAGGCTTTTGATTGCACCTCTTCTCTCTAAAGAGCAACACAGGCATGTTGCCAACTTGTTAATGGGACAATATGGAAAGGCTCAGCAGAGTGCCATTAAAGGAAGGAAAAATAAAGATCAAAACAACATCTCCATTATTTCAAATTGCATCGCTGCAGTTTGCTCATTTCAACACGTCCGTTCAAAGAAAATCAAAACCAAGATTAACAGCAATAATGACGGAAATCTCCTAGTCCTCCAAACTGCATGATAACACAACTGTGTAACATTGCCACAGCTTTTCTAGCCATATATTGTGATATTGACATCACAGAAAACAATCTATGTACAGGTATTAAAGATACCAGAGTCAAAGTGTCTTTATTTTAATGGAAACAAAAGATCATCGTTTGTGTGTTCGTGTGCATGTGTGTGTGTAGAGACTCATTTCAATTTCTCTGTGATATGGTGCCAGGTTTTGGATGACCCAAGCGAGGACCATCTGTACATGGGTACGTTGTGGCCAGACAGTGAGCCCTCAGAAAAACACACACACCGAGTCACACAGTCATGCATAAAGCAGGCATAAAGTTTTTTGTAGGTTGTTTCTTGGTAACTGAAAATGTTTCACTAACCGTTTCTGTGTTTTCTATCACAGTGTTTGAGCTGGTCAAGCAAGGGTAAGCTACCCCTATTTTGTGGTAATGTTTGCGACACTGTAATGAGCTTAATATAATTAATTATGATTACTAATTGTATGTGTGTGTGTGTGTGTGTGTGTGTGTGTGTGCGTGCGCGCACCTGTGTGCATGTTCATATATTCAGGGCTGTGATGGAGGTGCCGACAGCTAAACCCTTCAGCGAGGACCAGTCACGCTTTTACTTCCAAGATCTGCTCAGGGGAATCGAGTATTGTGAGTGTCTCCCAAACCTCCTGTCACTCTTCCACTCAGCCTATGACTGAGAATGGGCTGATTAGGGTTGTGATTTGTCACACATCTGGGTACAATGTGATTTAAAGCCCATTCAGTCTTTCCAAAGTGAATGTTAACTTTTCAAATTAAAACTCGTTCTTTACTTTATTAGTATCATCCATAGTTTTTGATAAAAGTATCAGCATTCAAAGTACTCTTACCCTCCAAACTGTACTCAGCTGAAGATCTTCAGTACATTCATGAAGGATGTACGACATATATCGGGCCATTAATTTATTGGCATGATAACAGGAAATTTATCATATTGCCTGTCGGCCAATAATGGTTATTATGGCCAATAACTAGAGCCAATAATACAAAGCCAAATGGCTTTCATTGACAAGTGCACCACATACACACTCTAATACAGTAGGTGGCTGTATGGACCTTTAAAACTGCTACGCTCGTATCCCTTTCCTTGTAGGCCTACTTTGTCAGTGCATCTCACAGTAACAATCCCCAAATCATTACCGTACAAAAAGCCTCCTTTTTCATCCTGTCTTTCCCATTTGCAGTCTAATGATATGAACAACGCAGATAATCAGTTATTTCTTTGTGAGCTGTTTGCTGTGTTTTATTTCCCACATGGGTCATGATGATGCGCTAATGATACAAGATGACAAGCTGTCATAACAAGGAGTTACCTGTCAGTCTGTGTGACTTCATGTTTACTCCTCTTGGTTCACTTGTAAAAAGTTGTCGTGAACAGGAAGCAGACCAGAACTAAAAAAAAAAGATAAAGAGATAAAGGTCGGTTATATACAGCGTTGTTAATGTCCAAATTGTGTAATCGTGGTATCAAGATGAAGCTCCTTTGTGTCTAGATCTGGCCTTATCCTTGAGTTTTTCCATGCCATGTGCATAAAGTCCTTCGTCTGTGCTTTTCTTGACTCGAGCCACCCACAAGGCTCATTCCACATCATCGCTGTGGCTCTTAATGCATTTCAGCACAGGAGAAGTGCTTTTGCACAAAGTGTCGTCTAGGAGACTAATGCTGAGAGAAAGAGAGGGAGGGCTCTGCACCAGGGACACTAAAACAGTCTGAGCCTTCATTTATTTCTCCTTCTACATAATCATGATCATATTCGCAAGTTCTTAATTTTCTTTGTTTTTTTTCTTTGTTTTGTTTACTCAGAAGGTGATTTTTTTCATTTTAAGCCCTTCCCTGCCCCCTCGATCCAGACTGTAAGACAATATTCAGCATCTCCTGTCATTACCAGAAATCCTCAAATGGCATCTTGTTGCTAATTATTTGTACTATTTCAACAGTACATTACCAGAGGATCATCCACAGAGACGTCAAACCCTCTAACCTGTTGGTGGGAGAAGATGGACACATCAAAATAGCAGACTTCGGAGTCAGCAACCAGTTTGAGGGGGCTGATGCCCTCCTGACCAGCACAGTGGGAACACCTGCTTTCCTCGCCCCTGAAGCGCTCTCTGAGACCAGAAAGAACTTCTCTGGAAAGGTGAGGAGCAGAAAACTAAGTAGCGCCCTCTGGGGATGGCTTTCAGAAATGCAAGAACCTGTGCTGATTCTTTTAATATTTACATAAAATTTACTTTCCTAGTTTTCATATTTTTCTTGGAACCAAATACATTTTTTGTGCTCAACCACACACTGAAGAAACAGTATCATTACAATAAAACTTTATTATGTTTTCTTATCATGTAGGCTTTGGATGTTTGGGCCATGGGAGTGACACTTTATTGCTTCGTCTTTGGAGTGGTAAGTGGTGCTTTAGCAAACATAGATAAAGAAAAATACAGTGATTTTGTTGTTGTCGTTTGTTCAAACGTACACCTTTCTTTCATTCACAGTGTCCATTTATGGATGAGCGCATTCTCAGTCTTCATCAGAAAATCAAGACTCAACCTGTGGAGTTACCTGAACGGTCAGTTCTGCTCTCCTCTAGTATTCCTATGTCAAAAAGCTATCACTGCCTGTTGTTTATATATATATATATATATATATATATATATATATATATATATATAAATATATATATATGTATGTATATATCAAATGGCTGCTCGTTAAAATGATACAATTGTTCATTATTGTTAAATACACATTTCAGTGGCCACAAATTTTATTTACGGCTGCGATTTTTTTCTGTGACAACAGTGCCGACATCTCCGATGATCTCAAAGATTTGTTGCTGAAAATGCTGGACAAGAATCCAGAGACTAGAATATCAATCCCACAGATTAAGGTAAACACTCTCCTTCAATTAAGGTGTTGTTGCCCTTTAAGCACATTTGATATTACATGTCATTGCATGAGCAGAACATCAAAAAGAGAAGAAGCGTCTGAGTGAAGAGAGACCAGTGTATCTTAAAGGAACTCTTTCTTTGATCTACACATGAAGCTGTCCTGTCCAGTGACTGCTGCTGTGGTGCAATACAAACCTTTTGTGGTTGGAGGGAAAACTGTCTCCTAATGTTGAAATGCTGCTGTTTGTCATATACAGATTTATGGCCAATCTGTTTTGCAACGTTCTTTATCTGTTCATTTAATTATAAATACGTCGTTTATGAAAGTCTATCAACAATTTCTTGTTTAAGGATTGTAACTTCTATCCTGCTACGTACATTAGCTCCATAAAATTTGTCTTTGAAATCACAATGAAATACATGACGAGCTCCTTTGTTCTCCTCATGTTTGTGTCCAGGTGCACCCGTGGGTGACGAGGCATGGTGCCGAGCCTCTTCCTCCGGAGGATGACAACTGTTGTATGCTGATTGAGGTGACCGAGGAGGAGGTGGAGAACTCTGTTAAACACATCCCCAGTCTGGCTACAGTGGTGAGTTTATGAACTTGTTTTTGTATTTTAAAACAAACACACACATCACATTACTGAACATCATAGGTACCCTGGAAAGCAGATATCTCTTACTGAGACTGAGAATGAGTAATTTGTCAGGAGCATTTCTCTGTATGTTTGTATAAGTATAAAGGATACTGTTCAAGTGCTTTATGTTTAATTTCTTATCATATTTCAGTCACATCGCCCACCAAACACCACTACCACCTACTTGATTGCCCTCTCTGCACTTTGCGCTAGAACAGATGTGTGACTCATGTAGTTGTTTCAATTTATTTTCAATAATTGTAGTAGTTACTGCCGAATGCTGAAAATTATATGAAAGGGTGGATGCATTTTAAGCGTTTCAGCCTTTTGTTTTTTGCTTGAACTTTTCTAAGTAGCAATTATGCACTTAAGCTGTAAGGACAGACACAACATTAATTATTATGAGAACACCTGCCTGAACAAAGTTCAAATGTGGAAATGTGAAATCCTTTAGACCTCAAAATTAGTTTACAACAGAACATATTTTCAAGTGAATGTTGTTGATAATAAAAGTGACGCTTTGCCTCTTTACATCTATTGCATATTGTTTGGATTTGTGTATTATTGTTCACTTTTCTTTTTCAGATCTTGGTGAGAACTATGCTGAGGAAGCGCTCCTTTGGGAACCCCTTCGATTGGGCCCGTAAAGAGGAGCGCAGCAGCTTGTGTGCTCCGGGGCAAACGCTCACGTAAGGATTGTTTACAGACCCTAAACTCTTTCTCATTCTCACTTAGAGCTGCTATAGATCCTCTTAGTGCAGTGTGGCCAGCTAATGTTTGACAAGCAGTTTCTCAAGTATCTTATTATTTCTCTCCTCCCTCTCCTGCCCTGCAGGAAAGGCAGAGCAGGCAATGTGAGATACTGCTACATTCATTGTGGCCAAAGAAGGTAAATAACTTTAGGATAAGACTTGCCTGCTTTAGTTCTATTTAAGAGTATACTTTACAACCCCTGGCATGATATAAGCAGCTGTATTTCTCAATATGGCTTTTATGGTCAAATACTCCTGAGCATCGAGTTTGTAAACTGGCCTGTGCTATTTTAGGAGTGTTTGAACAAGCCATCTTCAGGAATGTTGTGTTCAAGAGTCTATAGTACCTGCAAGATGAGTTACTGTCCATTTAATGTGTAAGAGGGCTTTTAGAAAAGCATGTGATGTGTAGTGCAGAAAATCCCAATTTGCTACTTAAAGCAACATTATGTAACATTATTTTACTTTAAAATAACAGCTTAAAAGTCATTTTGATGGTTAAGTGACTTGTAATAGACACTATCGCCCCCCCATGACTTGTTTCTGTAACTTCAGTGAGAGGGTAGGATCACAGCATTACATACATGTTAACTTCAACATACAAGTTTTCAACACATAACATTGTTATGACGTAATGAGTTTTGTTTGTAGGTAGCACCTACATTACTTCTGGCAAATTGTGACAGGCTTTTGATTTTTATTTAAGACAGCTGTGTTGCACTCAGAAACTGTGGGGGGCGCCAAAGCACACAAAATTCCAATTTTTACATCATGTTGCTTTAACAATTTATAGCAATTGAAGTTATCGAAATAGTTAAAGCTGAACCAGAGCTGTTAAATACTTACAATAGAGAACTGTATTCTGAGTATGGCTGGGCAATATAACCTTAAAATGATATTGCAATATTTTTAGGTTATTTCAGTATATGCTATACATATCTCAATATTTTGATGTAAAAATGTACAAATTAATTATTTAATTAAGCTATTTGTTTATTCTTTTTTTCTTTTTAATGAACATTAGAGTGAAGGCAACTGAACTGTGAACTTCCTGTTATAGCCATAGAATAGTCTCTGCCTGTTCTCATTAAAGCCTTAAGCTTTCAAATATATATTTTTTTATGTTTCTGTCTGCTCCAGAGGATGAGTAATAAAGATTTTAGAGAACGTTGATAATTCTGTCAAAACCCCTCAGGATTTAGGAAGTGTTTTCAAACAATGTCTTTGGTTCAGAGTCCATTTTTAAAGCACACCCTAGGTCTTAATTGGTTAAGGCACAAATTAGCGCTGGGCAATATATATTAAAATAATACTGATGTATTTTTAGGCTATATGGTGATACACAATGTACATCATGATATTATGAAATCTCCTCAAAGGCACTTCATAAATGGTAGGACTGGGCACCAAATCAAATATCACAATATTTTTGACCAGATACCTTAATATAAATGTTGTGATAAGATTGAGGAATGACTATTGGTACTAAACAATCATTTTTGATGAATAACCATCAGTATTGTGGATATAAGGACTACATGGGTAAAGGCAATTATTAGAACAAGTAGAACAGTCGTGGTAAGTTCAGAAAATTACATCACTTTACTGTAATGCAGCCTTTAAAACCAGGAAAAGATAACACTTGTCAATATATTATGATATCCAAAATCTAAGACGATATACAGTCGCATATCATGACAACAATACTATGTTGTTATATTGCCCAGCCCTAATCCAGTTTCATGAGACTTTGTCAGAGAGGTGTTAATACAACTTGATATTGCTGTTTGATTTGCATTATGTTATTAAATGTGTAAAAATACAAAACTGTCACACTTATAAACCTTTACTTGGAAAAAAATAACAATATACAGTTGAATCTTTGCCTCTCTCATGCAGTAAAATCTAGAATTTATGTCTACACTCAGTTCATCATGAGCCAGAACATCCATTTATCTTGATAAGATGCTTCTCATTCCTTTGCATGAGGCACTCTCCACACATAAACAAAAAATGCCTGTAAATTGATATGTCTTTGTGTCTTTCCTTAATGCTCGCTGCCTGGCATCATGTAACAATTAGATGGTTGTTTTTAGTTCTTAAACATAGCTCAACAGCTGCTTATTCCTTCCTCTGTTCAGTGATACAGGGTTGACTGCAGCTTGAGAGCAGTGCTGTAACTAATGCTGTGTCTCTGGTGTGTTACTTAGGAAACAGGAGAGCGGTGATGGCATGAGGACTATGGACCTGCCCTACGTGGGAGAGGATGAGACTCTTTCCTGATGCAGAGGGTTGATTATGCACGCTGGCATCTGCCTGCCTGCCTGCAACCACACAGCACGACACCCCTTTACTCACAGTTTTATACTGGCGGCCTATACCTATGTACATTCCCCGGGAGGTGGATGATTGTGGCAGTTGCAGAGAGAAGGGAAGAGATTAAGAATCCGAGGCACTTTGACAACATTTTTAAAGCTTTTTATTCCATTCCCTCCTGTTGAAAGGCTCAGTCTGTGGTTTTGAGACTTGAGACTGCCACATGGGAACATTAAAAGAGAGGATCCTCCATGGACTTTGACCCTGTCTTCAGCTCTTATCGCCCAACGCACTCTCCTCCTCTTATCCTGCATGCATTTATAGTTAAGCATGCTTTGTCTCAGGCTTCAACTGTACAGTTATGTGTTTTATTGTAGTTTAGCCTCTTGTGTTTCTCCTCGTCTTTACTTGACACTTCTTTCAGGTACACAGGGCACGGGAACAGGCGATGGTTTACGGGGAGGGATGTTTTATCTTCACCATGAGCTCGTCGTTCTTGACAATGATTGTCTGGTTCACTTCGCTACTTGCTGCAAAGTAGCAGTGCCCAGTTTTGTAACATATTTTCAAGTGAAGAATCTGTACAGTTTTCCCAAAATGAAAAAAGGGGAGTGAAAAAATGTTTACTTCATTGAATGCATGTGTTTACTTTCCCAATGCAAACACTATATAAGCTATTTATTGACATTTGCACGCTCATATACACACTTGTTCAACTTAATTTTTTTTGTCGTATCTCTGGCTCTTTATTAAGGCTAAAATCAATAGAAAGCTTTAAAAAACAGTTGATATAGTGCTTTGTGAACAATCAAATTCATCATTACTGCATACAAAAAATAGGATTTTCTTCTTTTGCAAAGCTTTTAGTGATTCTTTTTTTTAAGTGAACAATGATATGATTTTTTTTTTAATGTATTTTTTAAATTCACAGAGCTACAACAATCAGTAATGAAGGTACTGATCTACCAAGTGCACATGAGAAAAACAGAATGTGTTGGTGCAAATTATTCTGTAGCCAATGTCTGAAATGTTTAAAACCTTTTTTTAATAATTTAAACTGCTAATCTGTTCTTTGGTTGTGTGTTGTGATATTGGGTTTCACATGTTTGGACTGCGTCACGTGTCTGTTTCACTTCTCAAAGCGGAGGTTTGTAAGTAGACTGAAAACAGAAAATAAGGACTATCGAACCTCAAGTTAAAATCGTGAATGTTGTTACTTGTTTTTGTTTGTTTTGTATTGTGAGAATCACCTATGTTGTTATTTTACAACCGCACAAATTCACGACACCAAAAACTTCAATTATGTCTAATTTTGTAAAGTATAGTACGGTAAAACTTAAAGAAAACAAACCTTTAAACTGTAAATTCTTTATTGAGCGATTAGAGCTGGCTACTGGGGTACGTTTTAAGATGGAAGCATAGTGCAGCTGCAAACTACGAATCTATGCATGACATATCTGTAGACGTGTTGTCATCTTCGGTCGGAGGAGTGGGCCACTCTGCAAAAATTTCAAATTAATTATAAAGTACTTTTTTATATATTGATGTGTTTCATTTTAGATGATCCCACAGTAGTAAATTAGTGTTTTTTCCACTTGCGTTCCTTTTGTTTATTTGTTTTCATTTTCTCAAATATGTTAGTGTAAGTACAGTGTGAGTAAGTCACTTGATGTGTCTCTTAACATAGTAATATCGACACAATATTAATTATAACATTTAATGCTTCCGCACACTTATTACTTCAGCACATGTTCAGCACAGTGTTGAATGTATGAGAAAGGGACTTTGGATTTTTTTTAACTTATTACTTGCATGTCACTCTGAGCTGTATGTCTGTTTTTTAAGACTAGTACTATGCATATGATGTGTCTTTCTCTGTATGGTGCAATGGAACACCCTGGCAGATTGTCACGTACGCTGTGCACGCTCGGTTGCTGGGTGAGGAGGGTTGTATGTGGTCGACTGATTCTAATTTGTTTTTGCTCACCCAGACAGTACGTAATTAAGTTGTGCTCTCCACTGTGGAGTGCTGCAAATAGAGTCGGGCACTCTGGCTTTAAGATTTTCAGAACATTATAGTACTGTACTTTTGAAGGATGCTCTTCTTTTCTTTTAAACTCAATGATGATAGCCAATGATCTATTATTTTTGTCAGAAATCTTAATTGCAGAAATGCCTCAATTCCTGTCATAGTATCCTTATAACATGCTTTCTGCACATTTATGAGAGATTTTACATTCTGTCATGCTGTAAGTGAAGACGATTGTTATCTAAGATAAAGTTTTTACCTTGAGCAAAACAAGACAGCTACTTTCCCTTTGGTGTGAATATTTTGCCCTCCATGGCCAACAAGGATGAATTGAAGGACATTTTAGGTCTGAATGCAGGGTGAAAGTACAAGCCACAGTAAAGATGTAAGATAAATATTTTATACATACAATATTTAAAACTGTAGTTTGTTTAATGCGGTCTTTGCCTATTCTTGTCTGAAGGGCCAGGCTAAGTTATTATTAACCTTTATCGTTCACATGATTTTGCATTCTGTAATGTACATTTATTTCTTGAAGAGCTTTGGGGGGCTCTTTTCCCCTAAATGCATGCCAACATACTGAACACATACCACTGTATTGTCATAGCATGAGAGGTCCTTGACATCGACATGGGACTTTAAAATTAATTATTCTATACATACTGTATCTTGTTCATCATTTGAATAAAATATTATTGCCTTTCTGTAATGTTGTTGGTCTGAATGTGTTTCAGATTCAGTTTCAGAGAGAGACCACTAGTGTGTGCTGTGCACCAGAACATTTCTGACTCATGAGGGTACTCCTGTGAGCCTGAATATCACATTTTGTTCCTTTCTCATGTATGTCGACAGCACATTTTCGACAGCTGCCATATTATTCCAACTGCTCCTGAATGGATGCACCTAAGCATATACCTCATTCTAACTACAGATTAGTGGGGACATTTTGTACAAGATGTCCTAGTTAGTTAGAAACAAATACATTTATTAATCATTGTTTAGACAGACAGTATTTTATGTGCCCAGTTATGTATGTTTATTTGGGTATTGTGGCTACATGAGGAAACAACTGCATTTAAATCAAAAAATTAAAGGGTAACTCCACCAATTTTACACATTAAAATGAATTTTCAGGTCTTGGGGAGTACTACAGCATAGGTGAATACTAGTAGTATAAAACCTTTTGTGGCTCCAGAGGCTGCATGTAATCTTATAGATTGCCTCCAGTGATGTCACTCAGTGGCTATGTTGCATTGTGGGTAATGTAGGCACCAGGTTTTGAAAAGGAAGAAGAATGCATGGAATAAAAAAGTTCTGGTTCTGCTTTATCGATTTTGATCATTCTTTTGTTTTCAAACTGTCCATGATGAGTCATACATTACCCACAATGCAACTAAGTCACTAGAGATAGACAAGATACATTTCAGATTACAGCTTCCTTTAGAGCCACACAAGGTTTTATAGTACTTTTTTCACATATGCAGTAGTACTTCCCAAGACCTGTAAACACACTTTAATGTGTAAAATTGGTGGAATTTACCCTTTAACTACCTAAATGAATGACGCTGTACTCCTCTAATTGCCACTAGATGCTGACATCAAGCAAACTCTAATACTGTTTTCAAGAAGAAAAAGTTTGACTTTAAAAATGTGAGTCAGACTTTAACTGAACAGATATGAATTTTTTTAATCTCAGTTTCAATTTGAATTTATTTTATTGGCATTAATGCCACAACAACAGTATTGCCAAAGCATCAAGAATCAATGGAGCTAAATAAAAACATTTCATAAAAATCTAACAAGCAAAGTGAAGCAGATTATTGTTAAAAACTGCTCTGTGTGGGTTTGTTTGAGAGTTTCTCTCTTCAATTTCTCATGAAAGGAAAATGCTTATTAACTTCAATGGACTTTCCATCCGTATGGGGGTGAGTAGAAAATGACTGAGTTATCATTCTTGAGTGAACTTATCCTTTAAAAGATTCAGAATCTGTTAAGTGGGGGGGAAAAAGTTGGTAATCCATTATACCAATAATACAAAACAAGTCCTATCAACTAGATTGTGTCTAAACCTCCAAACTATGTTGATTTTTTTGTCCCTCATGACCTCTGCCTGATGTTCACACGGCATTTGTCAGTTGAAAATGTGTCAACATATAAGAATTTGACCTTCAGTCTCCACACTTCAGTGGAGGTTTCTTTCACACATCTTGGGTGTGAAAAAGTGTGACACTGACCTCTTGTGCTAATTTCAAAGCATTGCAATGTATCCATCCACATGAAAAGACTCTGGAATAATGTTCAGGTTCTCAATTATTTTGACAGATTATGTGCTCCTTTATCGGTCAAGGAAATTGAATGACAAACTTAACCAAAATCTCTCTCTTCTGCCTTTGCCCTCTCTCAGACAACCCCCATACATACACACAAGCATCTACAACCAAAATGTGAAATCTCACAATTATTCAGATACCTCCCATTAATTAGCCTACTTGATTACTCAAGCTTATCCGTGTTTCTGTCCTCTTTTTTCTTTGTCTTTGTCTGTCTTGTTGCTTGTTAATCACATATCTTGCTTTTGATTTACACCCAAAAAAGAATAGAATCTATATATCAAGTTAAATATAAATTAAATACACCATATATGAAATGTCATACCAGAAACATTTAGGACAAAATTATTAACGTGCATGGCATACAAATGCAAATGCAATTTCAAAAGTAACCGCTGTTTTATGTGTGCAGTAAATCATAGCTGAGCTTAGAGAAGCATCATACATACAGCCATGAACATCAAAACATCAGCAAAAATAACCTAAAGGGTTCAGCTCCCCTGCAGAACAATGTCATGTTCATCATATAAGATCCAGTGTGATTCAGTTCAGAGGGTACTTCAGGTCTTGAACTGTGCTGTTATTGCCCCCCGCTGGGGTACATAAGGGAGCTTAAAACCCCTCGTCAGCAAATGAGAAGTGCTGATTGTGACACAAACGGAGCCTTCACCCCTCATGCACAGTTAATTGTTTACCTGCTGAAGGCTGCCAGAGGTAAGAAAAGAACATAAATGCACTCATACAATACAACAAAGGGCTTGCTCAGCGGTCTGTGAAACTGCACACTTAGACCTACTACTGCTGGGGAGATGTTTTAGTTCAGAGGTACCCCTTTTCTTCTCTTACCTCCTTTATCAGCTCACTGTATCTGTAGTGCGCTCAGTTAAAGCTGGCGGCGAGTGAAAAGATCGTAACATCAAAAGTTTAAGGAGTTAAAAAGGTTGAATAAAGGGTAAAAGAAGCTTTCAATTAGTAACAGAGCGACTTTGTTAACTTGCTGCCTGTGCTGCACTTGGAAAGATTAAGGGATGATGTGAATGATGCTACAAAAGAAGAGAAAGAACTCAAACGAGGTACTTGACATCAGTCATGAAAATTAAAGATGCATTTCTGCAGAGAGAATCTCAGTCTGGAGGGATAATTTAACAACGTGAAGGACCATCTCTCAGTCAGACTTTGTTCTCCTCACGTTTCAACAATAAAGTATTCTTTTTTTTAAGTACAAAATCATCTCACAGAATGACGATTAATTAAAAAAGTTTAGTAATGATGACAATGTACAGTTTGTTACGGTGTGTGTTATTGTGACAATAAGTATAACTATAAAAGGATGGAATATGGATACAGGTTACACTTCACCCAGTTGAAACACTAATCCAGATCTAATACATTTGAATAAGGGGATGTGATATGGTACACAAGCCTGATTATTATGACAGAGGAGTGAAAAAGGCCCAGTGCTTCATTATGTGAACGCTGCCCTTTCTGCCCAAATGTCAAATAATCCGTGTTTGAATTCAGACTGTGAGGAGATTTCTACATGGAATACAACAGCGCTGAATATTAAGCTTGTTGTCTTTTATTTGGTATTCTGAAAAGATTAATAACCTATTAAGAAGAGTTTAGTCAAACAAACGCTGCAGGCTATTTCACACAGACAACTTGACTGCAAAGAAACAAGTTTAACTTCACTATTGTAGTTTTTACTGCACTACATTTATTAGACAGCTGCTTAGTTTCTTCAGAATAGTATGTTGCATTATAATGGATTAAACTACGCAGCAGCATATGAAGTAGTTAAATTAGTTCTACATTGTCCAACTAAAATGCTCAAGATGTTAATGCATCTATAATGATGGTCTTGAGTATGTATTAATGAATACTTGTATTTGATATTTTGACTACATTTTCTTTCTAATACTTCTGTTTTTATACTTTGTATACTTCTGAATGTAGGATTTCTACTTGTATTGGAGTAGCCTTTTTAACAATGTAGCCTAGTATTGCTCGGCTACTTCCAGTGATGGAAAGTAATTAAGTACATTTACTCAAGCACTGTACTCAAGTACAATTTTGAGGAAAACTTTTTACTCACTACAATCATTTGATAACTTTGGTTACGAGTTACCTTATAGATTTCATGCAGCATTACAGCCAAATGAGTGCATGTTTAAATTAACTTATTTACATATACAAACAAACAAACAAAACACTGATTCCAATCACCAAAAAATGCTGAATACGGGATCTGATAATTGGCCTGGTCGATAATCGATCAACCCATAGTATACAGTATATATATATATACATGTAAATATATGTATATTTTACTTGTACTTGCACTATTGCCCCTTTAGTTATTTTTTTTTGCTAGAAAGTTACTTTTGATACTTCAGTACATTTAATATCAGATACTTCAAGACTTTTACTCAAGTAGTATTTGTATGAGCGACTTTTCACTTATACCAAAGTACAATTTTAACACAATATCTTAACTTTTACTCTAGTATGACTTTTGGATACTTTATCTAACACTGGCTATTCCTACAGGAGTTAGTGATCTGAGTTTAATAACTCGCACCTCACAGTCTGGCTGTACCATGTGCTATATCAAACGCACCCTTTGTAATTAGGCGGCCTGTTCTAATTGTCACTTCCGCTTTTCTGCTGCACCACTACTAGTTATATCTATAAATATATAGCTTACCTACATCCAGGTGTTATGTCAGGAGGTCTCTGTGGAGGAGTAATGTAACATTAAAGTTAACTTTAGCTGTTACTAACTCATTCTGGATCAACTGTGGGCTTCAAACGTGTCTTCAGACCTCATGTGGAGTCTCCAGTCCTGCTGTGGACATCTTGAGACCAGGACAACACCTGCTGAACAGCTAACGCTAACTCTGCTGAGATACACCAGGCTAACTTCAGGCTAACTTCAAGCTAAGTCCTTGTTACTTTTACTAATGTTTAAGATGATGTGTGTTCAGTTTTTTTTGATTGTGTGTTTCATATACAGTAGGCTGTAAGCGCTGGCTGATATTTACGCTATAAAACGTGCTTATTTGACTTTTTTTTGTGTGTTTGCTGCTGGTTGATAATTTCTGCTTTCAGCTGCTGTTATTTAGCTTTGAGATTTGCATTGATGATGAGTAGCTGAGATAATTTATTATGATGCTTGTTTGGCACAAGACGCTTTCGTGTTGCTGATTTTAACTGAAGAAATGTGAATATTCATGCTTGAGTGTTGTTAAGTGTTGTGGCTGAATTGGTTCGATGGTGACCTTGGTTGTGTAGGGGACATAGTACACATTATTGTTTCTCTATACTACAGGCTTATTGGAAATCTCAACCATTGACTGACACACAAAGGCTATTGGTATTCTATCAATACTCTTTCTTCACATTCCTCTTAAGCTGAGCTTCACTGTACACAAACATGTTGTTGCTTGTGTCAGCTCTTCATATCATCATATCTGGGTGATGCTGCTCGCTCACACTCAGCTGCACTCATTGCCAACCTCAAACAGATCATGTTCTGTTTATCACAGAACTGCAGAAGAGGTTATCTGCTACAAGCACTGATTTCATTTTGTCAGTTAATATCTTTAAATCAATAATTAGCTGCTGCATAGCTAAGTATCAGGTGGATTTGAGCATGTGTCCTGGTGTGAATGGCTACACTTCAGGTGGAGTCCACAGTGGGCTGGGTGACATGGCCTAAAAATTAATATCACAATATATGTATCAATATTTTGACTTTTCCTCAAACATAGCCTATACCTTGACAACAATATACAATATTACGACAATATTGTAGGGATGACTATTGGTACTGTATTAAAATATTAACACAATAAGATTTCTGATAAATATTCATCAGAAATGTGGACATAATGACTAAATGGGTAAAGCCAAGCATTAGAACAGTCGGGTAAGTTGAGAAAATTGCATCATTTTACTGTAATGCAGCCTTTAAAACCAGGAAAAGACAACACTTATGCCATAACACGATATCAAGATATTCAAAATCTAAGACAATATAGGGTCTCATGTCACAATATCCATATACTATCAATATATTGCCCAGCTCTGACTCCCCGTTATAGCTGGTGTTGGACTCTTGTGGTTTTATCTCCACTCTCCATGCTCAGCACAGCTTGATGGAGGCCTACAGTATGCAGGTCAGAGCCTTTAGATGCCTGTCTAATGTGAACACTGAGTTTCATGAAATTTCCCTTTTTCCTCCTTCTACATGCCAGTAACCCCCTGTCAGGACTCCTGATTGCCCCGAGTGCTGTAATATCCTCATTTCTATTTTAGTGGTACATCTGCTTTATGGAGAGGATGAGGGACAATGGAAGGCTTGTCATGGCCATTCTGAATGTGAATAGCACTTAATTAAGTGCACATTTTAATAAGTTTGTGACTGCGGATTTAAAAGTTTTGGCTGTAAAAGTTTTATATACATTAATGTCATTTTGTAGCAAATACTCGTGTAGTAGAAACCATACAGTTACAGATAGTAACAGTGGGTATTCTGTAAATATGTCTGCATGAATTTTATTCAAAGGCAAAATCTGACAATTTACCTTTTCATTTCATTTTTAATGCCCAAGTATTGTGCTTGCTATTATTAACAAGACTAAGAGTCTACAGCCATGCTAGCACTGTTGTGAAGCTGTAATTAGGCACAGAGGTGCTTTGACCTAAATTCTAATGTGTGTATCATTATTCACAATCTTAGTTTAGATAACATAACATCAGAAGAGTACAGCTGGGGTCATGGGACTGTCATTAGTTTTGCAGGTATTTGGTCATAACAAACAGTGAATCGATGATGGTGATTACAATTCATCATGTGGAGTACAGGAGTGTCAATAGTTGTCGAGACATTTCACTCCAAACTACGAATGTGAACCTCATTTACTTTATTATTTATTTCATAATTACTTTTTTTTTTAATACTGAACACCTCAGGGCTCCACAGATAACAGTGAAAAACTATAAAAAAAAATCTATTTAATTTTTGACATTTTCAAAGAACAACCTATCTAATTCAGAGAATTTAGTGCTGATTCAAAAGCCACTTTTAAGACTCCATGTGAAAAAACACAAGTCCTACCAGATGTGTCCCAGTACCGTACTCATCGCTGTTACCCCAGGTGCGGCCTTTTCATGTACTCTGCAGTTTGGAGCCTCAGGGGGTGCAATGCAGAGATGCTTTCTGACCTTGAAAGACTCTTGAGAGCTGCTTAAGATATCAGCATCTTTGAGTACTCCTCCCACTGTGGGATGCTCGCCTCCGTAAGCTGTCTGTGTTTACTCTTGTGTCTATACATATGCATTCTCATTCAGAGTTTTTCTCTGGCAAATAGTCCATGTTAGTGTCTGCCACATACCACACAGAGTTGAAGGGAAAGTCTGTAAAAACTGATAATGGTGTAGGGAAAGAGGAAAACCTCTAGACAATCAGGAAATACTGTAGACTAGACTGTGCAAATGGATTGCCATTGAATATCAACAAACTGTCTGTGATGTTTGCTAACTCTGTTTTGCATATCAAACTCAGTGCAAATTCACCATTGTGATTCAAGTGGAGAAGAGAATTAGGGAAATGGAGGTGGAAAAGCAATGCACACAAGGCAGAGTGCATGAAAGGCAAGCACATGGAGATTAGGGATCAAGGCATTTCTGGAATATGGAGATAAGGCACCTTAAAACTACTTCTTGTGTATCAGGAGTGCCTTATCTGCATTTTTGCATACTAAGTTGCACCTGAGACAAAATAATTCAAAACATGTGTGGTTTTGACTACATATTTCTCTTTCTGTCTCCCTGCACTTGCAATTAATCTCTGGCAATGAGGCTGAAACTAGCCTGCTTTTATGCTCCCCCTCTTTTCAAACCAAACCTTCTAACCTCTTGTGTCCACATTTCTGAATTCTGCTACAGCTTTACATGAATCGGTCTGTAGTCTAGAAAACCATTCTGGTAGAGGTTTTGCTTAGTGTAGTAAACTTAATTTCAAAGCTTTTTATTTCAATCGTATATTGATCCCCAACCCAATCCTCAGAGTAAATGTTGGCAAACCACAGATATCTAGAAACTTTACATTTCTTTATGTTGCAACTTCAACTTTCAATTGTATGTTGTGGCAACATTGTCCTTATGCTCTGGTCAGGTTTATGCACAAAACACATTTGGTTAGAGTTAGGAAAATAGCATGTTTTGGCTTAAAATACCTGTTTTGGTCACCACAAACAGGGCTGGAGCTGTCCCGACTTCCTGTCAAAAATACCAGTTTCTTGTCCCCACACATACTGCTGGTATTTCTCTGGAGGCCCAGTGGTGTCACACTTACAAATGTTGAAATGCAGTCTCGAACTTGACAGCCCTCTCGCTCAACTACATGTGGGAAGTAAACATGTAATGAACCATATTCATGCCATTTTTAATTAGATTCGAGCAGTTTGGAGTTGTAATGCTGAACCTTGTGCACATCCAAATGAAATATGCCTCTATGCGGGCTGGTTTAATCAGGCTCTTGAAGGAGGAACGGCCCTGGAGTGGCGAACCTCGTTCAGTCATGTAATTAAGAGTAGCAGGTCAGTCGTCAGAATAAAATGTTGGCATTTTACATTTCTGCAAACCATGGATGGTTACATTTTCATGTTTTATGCATGTCATAAAGAAACATTGCAACACGAAGAAATGTCAGGTATCAGCAAAACAAACTTATGGTTTGCAGAAACGTACATTGACAACATTTTTTTTGCTGACGAGGGACTAAGGAGTGATGGTTCATCTGTGTTCTTTTGAAAGTCATTGAAATGAGAAATGATCTGAAACATTTCTTTCTTTGCAGTCTAGTAGCTGCCTCTGTCTCTTGTGTCTTAAAGTTCAAGTTTATTTGACACATTTTAATGAAACAAAAGGTCAGATATCAGACATGTTGCTGTTCATATTTTGCTCTTTTCCAAAGCTGATGTTTGAAACGGAAAAATAATTTCTAATAGAAAACTACCCCTCGCTCCTGTGTTTGCTTGAATTTCCCAAAATGTGAAAAGAAAAGGCAAATAATATGACACAGATTGAGGGAGACAAATAGACATGTTTGCATCTTTAATTAGATTTCCAGTGAAATGATGAATGTTTTTTGTTTTTGCTGAAGAAGAAAACAAGAAAGCTCTCTCAAACTCCTGAGTCAGAGTGCTCTTCACATCATGGTCAGTTCAGCCCAATAAATTCAAACTGAAGATTAATTACCAGCAATTTCTTCATAGACTGGAGATGAGAGTTTTTCCTATATTTTCTATGCCATGAGAAAACCAGTTTTTGAATTGAACATCCATGTTTCTGATATGAACGGAAAAAAAAGAGTCCATTAAACCCAGCAGCTGTTGAGGGCAACATCTTTGAAAATTTGGCAGCTTAATGCTTCTGCTGGAATTAAAATGGCTCAATGATATGACAGATTGTTTAACTGTGAATTTTAAAACTGTAGTGAAAACATGTACTGCGTGACTCAGGCTGAGAGAGCACTTGTCGGTGCCAGACGAGCTGTAGCCCAGCACTGCAATGTCAGAGAGAGGGCAAAAGCAAATAAAATCCAGAGTTCTGTTAGTATGGAGATAGAGAGCACTCCAATGAGAGTGGTTGACGTTAACACAAAAAGGTCTGCACATAATGCTCCAAATATTAACACATCCACACAAATAATGACGAATGAAAAAGCATTTTAGCATACACAGATGCAGAATATCTTGGCCTGTATTTGTATATATGTGTGTATGTGTTATGCAGGGCTGGGACCAATGAAATCTATTAAATCACTAAATCTTTTTCCTCATGCACTGTTTAACTTTTGCACGCCTATCACCTCTGCGAACAACTGGTTTTAAACCAGTCTACGCTAGCTGTGATGCTCAATGGTGATGTTTGCTGACATTCACAGGCTGATGTCAGCTTAGGACACTGCTGTGATTGGCTGAGCAGTGAGCCATGGCATGACTTTGCGATGTTTCCTTGGATTGCTGCCATATTGGGAAAATTACACCTGAAATGTGACCACATTTTTAAAAGTGCGGACACATTAAGAAACTGGCATAGCAGCGGTGTAGAAGGTCAAAAGCTCAATACTCAGAATATTTCTCAGGTTGACGCATTTTAATTTTCCTTCATCATCAGAGCCTTTTACGAAACATGTCAACCAGATAAATCCAAAGGTGAACTGAGGCTAGAGTGCTTTTGCACTGTCATTGTCCCAGTTTAGATGTTGCATAAGAACATTTTCTTTGATAAATATTGAATAGAGTATTTAAAATGTGACATTTATAATTAAAGGGGTCTTAGGGGTACTAATTTAGTAATGTATTTCAATAAAGTTGGGGGGGGGGATCCTGTTTACAAGTAAAGTCTGTATGAATGCTCCCCTCTCGTGGTATTCACAACCTCGCACATTTAAATTTTCTGAAAACACTGAATTCATGAGTTGTTATGTATTTGCTGACATTTTTGGAAATGGCAAAGGTGGAAGTTGGAACCTAGTTTTTGGTTGATGATAAGTTAATATATATATATATATATATAACATATATAATGTTAGTCCTATAGAGTTTGTTCTTCGTAATTTGATGTCTTTGAGGAAATTGTTAATATTCCAAATGGCCTTTTGTATTATTTTGCCTTTGCATTTCCTGCATTTGGTTACCTGCTTGTTATCTTACTAAATTGTTAGCCTCCATGTCTTTTATACCCAGTTGTCTAGCAGTGGTGTTCTCATGAGCAGCAAGCAGATCGTGTACACTACTTCCCATGTTGTAACCACAAGTTTAAAAGTTCCATTTGATGGCTGTGCACTAGTCACGAGTCAAGCCAAAGCTGAGATAACCCTGATGACATCACCAGGGGTATTTTTTAATCAGACTTTGGAAGAAAATTTGACTTTTGTCCTAATTTGTTTATTTCTTAACATGGCTTTTCTGCCCAGCCCAAATGTTTTTTTGTGTGTGTGTGTGTGTGTGTGTGTGTGTGTGTGTGTGTGTGTGTGTGTGTGTGTGTGTGTGTGTGTGTGTGTGTGTGTGTGTGTGTGTGTGTGTGTGTGTGTGTGTGTGTGTGTGTGTGTGTTCAGCCTGCTGTCCAGCGGTAAACTCAGCTGTTGCTCTCCACAATTAACCAGTTGTATTGCGACGGTCTCAGACACAGACGCATACTCGGTGCGTATCTCTGGCCTTTTAACTAGCTGACACCTGACAGGGGCAGCAGATGGCTCTTAAAACACCTTAAACTCCTGACAGATCTGTTTAATTCGGAGAACTCTGGTCCTCAGACTGGATCACAGCCCAGCGAAAGGGAGAGGTGGCGGAAGCTCGTTTGGCTGCCATTAAGAAAAGCCAAGAGTGTTTGGCAGATAGTGAGAGCAGCTGGCACTGTTGACAGGGGCCGACTAAGTGGCCTGAACCTTCTGCAAAGGAGCAGGAGGGATCAATAGGGCAGCTCCTACACTACAGGGGTAGGAGCACTTGGATGGCTGTTACATCCCTCTTGACATCATGATTCATACTAGAATGACAGAACGAGGGAAGAAATTGGGGGATGAAGGAGATGAACAATTACTTTTGCTTCAACAGAAAAGCCGAAAGAGGAAAATTACACACAACACATCTGCATGTTTTCTTTTTTCTTCATGGAAAACACACCCACCCACACACACACACACACACACACTCACACACAAAATAAGCATATTATACTTTTTTTTTCCTTTTACCAAAACATGAAGCTCAGCTCCTCGAATCGAAGATACATTTCTAGAGAGATAATACATTCATTCCAAGCAATGGCGATGAAGATTACAATATCTTGATAGAATAGACAAACAGATTAATTACTTCATGGCTAAAACCTGAGTTATTCCAAAGTATTTCCATATGAAACTGCACAACAATGCACATCAAAAATAAATGATGCATCATTATTCTCATATGGAGTATTATTTGCATGACTAAAGCTATGCTAATATATTCATGTAATATATATACACACATCGACATATGGGTTATTTATGTATATGTATGTCTCTGGGGGACTGAGATTATCTGAGAGGTCCAGTCAAAACACAGAACCATATTGTGACAGAATGAATTTTGGCGATATTTTTTTTTTCTGAAGCACATCAGCTTCAAAAAGTTACAACAGAGGTGTGACTAAAATGATGTTTCGTTTTTACACATTTGAATTTTTGATTCTCCTTTTTGCTTTCAAACTCAAGAGGCAAAGAGAGTTGGTGTCTAAGACAGTCCAGTTGTCTCTCCTTTTTCCTCTTTTTTTTCTTTTACGTGTATTTTTCGGCCCTTTTTGTTAGTCTCTGACTCTGAAAATGACGGGGAGCCGAGGCACAGCTTATTCTAGTTTTGTCCTCAGCCTCCTTGTCCCGCCATCCCTCTTCCTCCTCTCCCAGTCCTCTCCCGGATGATAGCAGGTTCAGCTGTTTATATTGAGTTGACAGGTCGAGCACTACAGTTGAGCAATGTTCAGTCGTTGGATCAGTTTTATCAGGTTCCTCGTGGCACTGGAGGGCTCCACTGCACCCGGTATTCAGGTTTCTTCGTCACAAAAAATCCTCATAGTCCAAGAGTTTGGAGTGCTGGCGTGTCTTCCAAAGTCGGTAGAGGCGGAAGTCGAAGTACAACTCAATCATCTCTTTGCCTTGATTAGTAAATGAAACAGGAAAGTTTGAGTCAAGCATTTATAGGAAGCAGAATCACTTTGCTAAAATAGAAGTGGAAACAAAATATCTTGCCCTTATAGTGTTCTTGAATAACAAAGAAAAACATGCAACACATAACATGAAAACAGAAGGTTTTCTGATTAGCATTGAATTTGAATGCTGCTCCTCACTGTCCTGTGAAGGACCTTGGACCAATCAAGTTTTGTTTGTGCTTAATATGCTACTAGTTTGTATTTCCAAGTAAGAGAAAACAAAATTACTTCACAGATAATGTATCTGACTAAATCTTTTTGAGCAAAGAATTTTTGTTTAGTTTTTGCATCCTTGGTCTTGGTCTTGGTCTTTGAGCTTGGGCAACAAAAGCACTTGGGTTAAAGGTAGAAAAAAGTGTTTTTTTAAAGGTCACACTTGCTATGAGCAGATTTTGTATGATAATAATTGTTTGGAGATGCATTGATTGTTGACATTTTGCAACTTTCCAACTATGTTTAACAGCATTTTTTTGATGTTGATGAAAAAACACAACTTTAACTGTGTTATGTTAACCTTCAAACATATCTACTGTTGAGAGGAGTAAATAAACATAACTTCTCGGAGACTAGGTTGACTTGTATGGGGCTAAAGTTGAATGTTGTTTGATTTGAGGATGACTTTGATTCTGCTTTTCCTTTGCTGCAAACATTGTAAGGTGTAAATTGTATATCATTGATGGTGCAGAGGTTAGGGGCTCTAATGGTCAGGAAGCAGGAGGTTTACAGTAGTTATTGGTGCAGCAGCAGTACAGGAGGGGAGAGTGAACATGTCTCTGCAGAAACTTTGAATCAAAGTGAGGAGCTAAAGAAGAGGAAATCTGGCTCTGGGCAAAACAGACAAAAGTTTCTAGTTGTTCCTGGAGCTGAGAACAGGCTTTTGGAACAATGATTATGTTGAGGAGAGAGTACTGTATGTCCCTACTCCCACCTGCAGCTAAGGAGGAGAACAGTGGCTCTCAAGAAAGAGCAAAGTAACATGACTACTTTCTCTCTTATGGTGGGTGTTGTGTACAAACTGGAGCGTGAAGTCTATATGATATGGATCAACTGCATTAAAAATAACAAATTCACACAGAGATAGGAACCATTGTATCAAAACACCAAGGGATGATAAGGATGAGCGAGAGCAAGTTAGTGTACAAGAACAGGATACACATATTTGAAATGAGAAGAACACAGCACATGACTGGATGCAACATGTGAATATGCATCTATAAGGCGCTATGCATGCATGTGTCGGTGTGAACTGCATTTTTGGGTGTGTTTTAATGCTTGTTCAGACCCACCCTGTGCCGACAGCTCCAGCGGCGACTCAAACTCGACAGAATAAGGCCTCATCAGATTCTTCAGTTTCTGGAACAGCTGTTGGGCCGAGATAAGAAAGCAGACACCAATTAATCCTACTGCTTTTGGATACACTTGCAGCAGGGGAGTCTGCATCTTCAGACACAAAATGCACACACACACATACAAACAAATAAACATAGACGAGAACGGCAATGAATCCAGCTCATTACTGCCGAAGAGATGTATGCATATTCTTTCCTGAGCAGGAAATGAGATTGCAAGTTGCTGAGGTGTTCATTTTTCCTGCTTGTCTTCATATAACCTTTCTGCCTCTGAGCTTGTTAAAGGTTGAGAGTAGGACCCCAGTCCCTATCCGAGTCCCATGCTCAGGAAATTAAAAGAAAGAAGATTAAAATCAAACTGTGAACTTTGAAAATGAGAAGCATTTCAAATGCTAGTTGATATTTTGCATTTGTAGTCTTGTGTTTTTGTGTCATACCACATCTACCACAATATGACATTTAGAAGTGAAATTAGTCATTTCACCGCAAACAATTAAGTCATTCATCATACAAAAATTATTATATTTTATTGTTATTATTTTCTTTTTATTATTTTACCCTGAAACAAATCTTGTTGAGATTATAAATCTCTTTTTTAAGAGTTCTGGCCAAGACAGGCAGCATCACAGTTAGACGGCTGAAGACATAAAAACGAACATAACAATTAAAGTGAGACAGATAACAAATTGCTGAGTCGTAATATCGTAACATACAAAACATTTACAGTCAGATGTCCTATTTTCCAAGTCATTTAGAATCACTTTAAATGCATCCATTGAGACCATTTAAAAAATGTGAAGCATTTGCGGGTTCCAGCTCCTAAAAGGTGAATTTGCTGATTTTTTTTCCTCAGTGTTATATGATTGTAGATGGAATACACTGGGTTTTTTGACTGTTGGTTGGACAAAACAGACTTGACAACATCTGTTTGGACACTGGGAATTTTTCAAACTAAACCATTTTTCAATCAATCTGAAGAAAAAATGGAAAATAATCATTAGATACAGCTGGAGATATGTGATCTGGCCAATAAACAATATCACACTCTATTTAATCGCAGTCATGATCCACAATCTAAATTGCAATCTTTTTTCTCAAGTTAAAAATGTGCTGTAGACCTGTGTTTTTCAGACTTTTTACACCATGTACCACCTCAGAAAAAATTAGGCTCTCCTAATAGTACCACTATTATGACTAACGTTGAAATACAGTAGCATGGGCCTACTCTATTCAGCTTACTCTTTTGCGCCATTTGCTGCTAACGTTAGCAGGTGCTGACGACGTTTCAGCAATGCTAAGTAGCTACTAGCATTGAGCTCGTTTAAGTTACGCAACTTCAGTTTTCAACGGGGCTGCTCAAAATGCTTCTCATTCTGATAGTTCCCATTTGGAGCCACATTAACAGTGTTTCATTTTTACCTCCGCTTACTTTTTGTACTATTAAATTAGGTTATGTGAAGTTTGAAAACACAAGTAAGAGGACATTAAATTACGTGATCTCTATGAGTCACCTAAAAAATCGATTGTACACACCTTCAAAATTGATTATGATCTAAAATCATCAGAACGCCTGCCTGAGATGGATTCCTAATTATACAATAATTACGTCTAATTGGAGAGTTACCGTGACCTCCTCTGTAGTTTCTTGCCACATTATGCACATGAAAAATTGAAGCACACTGGTTTCTCGCTTGAATTTACTCATTAGGGATCTGGATACCCCGCACCCCCCGTCAGAGAAATCAAAGGCCAAATGCCCCTTTGTTTTATATTTTATGATGTTAAAATGGAGGTGTTACAGAAAAAGCAGCTTTAATTCTTTGTGTTTGCATCCCTTTGAAAAAAGATAAAAGAAGATGGCTGGATGCCAGACGTCGAGGAGAGAGTGGCTGGGGAGATGCAGGCGGTGTGGCTTGTCTGTAGCGGCGAGAGAGCTAGAGGCAAATAACACATCTCAAATAATGTGTTGCAAGTTCCTGTGTCCTGGGTGGCTTCTTACAAGCTCTCAGTGGCTGTTGTTGCCAACAATGATGCAGATTTAGCTTGAAAATCTCTGGATGAAAACTGGGTCAGGCTGCCTCTTCGACCTGCTCACCTGCTATTCTCCATCCTGAGCCTTTGTTTTCACTCCTGCATCCTCCAAATCTGCTTTTGTTGTGCTTATCAAGCTAGACCCCTTTGATATTTTGAGTGATTATACTAATCATGCATTAACCATTGTGTTTTAACTTTCAAAACAGAGAGGGGGTGGTTTAATTTACCTCTCCGTTAAAGGGAACCCACTCTACCAGGGCTGCCAGCTCAGTCAATATTTATAAGCTTAAATGTGTATTTTAGCACATTATATCAGGATTGAAGTTCCCCCATGCACATATTCACATGCAGTACGACTCTGTATGAAGTCAGAGTATGCGACTTCAGATTTCAGCAAGCCAGGAACCTTTAGCTCAACACATTGCTTTGGTATTAGAAATATCGTCCTGTCTGTTACTGTTGTGTGTTTTGCGTGTGTTTGTTTTGTGCTGTCTGGAGTGCAGAATTTGGCAACAGTTAAACCTACTGTTTAAAAATGGATTGAACAGGGATCCAAGTTGACACCATTTAATCTCTGTCAAACAGAGGCAGACTGGGAGTAATGTGTTCTGGTGATGATGTAATGTTTGTCTCTGTGAGGAGGTTATATGATTGAAAAGCCACATAAAACAAAAATCAAATGATTAGTAAAACACAATGCCAAAAGTGTGTTTTCTAGGGGTGTTTATCACGGTTTGGGCTGGGTTTGAGTTAGGAAAGAACACGGCCACCAACCAATGAAAGTCTGGTGTGAGTATTAGATGTATTAGTACTAGACAGTGGTTTACATATACTGTGGCATTGGTTCTCAAATGGGGGTTGCAGTAAAGTGATTTAAAATTCTGATCTTATCAGACTTGCTCTAAAACCTGCCTTCACCAACTTAGTCATCATATCCACAAAAGTAATGATTATTCATCCAAATTCTCATTGTGTTCATATTTTGTGAGTACCAATCTCTTTAATAATTTTGCAATATTGATAATAATTTTTCAGGACATTCTTTTAAGGCCACATTCCTTGCTAGAGGGCCTCTCCTGTTTCAACATGACTAAGCCCCCAGTCCACAGTAAATAAGGAAATACTTCTTCTCAGTTTGCGCAAGACCTTAATGGCCTGCAGAGAGCCCTGACCTCCATCTTTGGGATAAGCTGTAATGCCCGGCCTTATCGCCCAACATCAGTGGTCCCCCTCGCTAATGCTCCTGTGGCTGAGTGTCAGCAAAATCCCTGCAGCCAACTTCCCAAATCTTGTGGAATGACTATCTGGAAGAGTGGATGCCTTTGTAGTAGAATATAATGTGCTGGATGTAATGTTCAACTGTCCACATACTTTTGGCCATCTAATGTGGTTGCCAGTGGAGAACAGGTGTGTAGTTGGCCCAAATGACAAGCACTGATAACAAAGAGGTACAAGCAAAATCAGATTACTTCTGTTTTCTGACTGAGGTTGGATAGAGACCTCATGTGAAAATACCACTCTGGGATCTTGGGACTGATCCAGCCCCCTAAAAAAAGAGAAACACCAATTCTGTTGTTTTGGATTCAAGCTCTCTTGAAACTGCTGCTTGTGTTTGTGTGTAGGGGTGGAGATATCACTGATGTGCAGTCTGTTCTGCACACTGCCAGACTGTCCATCAACCCCGGAGAGATCCATTTTATATAACAAAGCATTTTGGCAGACATGACTGGAACAGACAGTTAGGTCAGGCAAACACCGCTGGCTATGGTGTGCGTCTGTGTGTGCATGTGTGAGTGTGTCAGCCAGCTTGTTTGTGGCTGTGTTTTGATTTTATTTTTTTATTTTTTGGGGATGTGTCTTTGTGGTTATGTGTATTATTATTTGTTCGTGTCAGGTGGAGAGAGGTGCAGCACCACCAAGCATGTGTGCTCCTTAGCTATATTCACTCGCATTACAGAGAGAGAGAGCGAGAGAGAGAGAGAGATAATTTCCTCTCGAGTGGAGACAGAGAGAGAGAGAAACTGGCAGGAGGATAATATGGTGATTATCAGACGGACAGAGATCCCAAACAGACACAGTGCAAGTATAAATATGAAAACAGAGGGCAGCAGTGAGAGAAGTGACACAAAAATCTGCACCTTGAGCATCCTAGGTTATCAAGGACTGTGAGGCACATAATTGTTTAGGTTTTGAACATGTAAATCAACAGAGAGCTTGTTAAGAATGAATTGGAATTGAACTCATGTGTCACAGTGTGCGACGGTCCCGCCAGGGTAGGAATTGATTTATTGTTCAGCATCAAATTTCACCTTTCCAGATCTGTCGCACATTATCTGTCTGCACTCCACAGTAATTGTATTTCCAGTTTATCATTCAATTTTTATTGTGCAGAGTGACTAAGTGACTAAGTCCGCCTTCTGTCACAACAAAATATGTGATTACTGTTGTGCAATCATTGATAGCCAAAGTAATTGTTTGCAGTACATTCTATCATGCACTGTGATAAAAGATTGGCAATCGTAGTGAGAATAAAGTTTGCAGTTACGTTGTTAATGGGCCTTATCATCAACAGTCAAGAACTTAGATTCCCACATTTACTCACACAAGTGTCTATTTGCCCTAAATAGCCAGATTACTTTACTGAACATTAGCCATAAGATAGCGAGCAATGACACACACATGGTATATATTTGAATTAAGTTGAGCCTCTCATTGAAGTCAGCACTCACCAGTTGGCAGTGAACATTACAATACATAAACTGCTGCAGTCAGGTTGATAAATATGAGTGAAGATAGATCCACTTTTTAATGTCAAAAGTTTGAAAAGTAATATCTGAGGTCTGCTCTCGCCAGCAAATAGCTCTGGATCAGAACACAAGCTGATATGACTCAGCGTTTATTCCTCCAAGAGATTTGGCTCTGCACCTGACTCTCTCCTTGAGAGATGGCCAAGCCTGCACAGCTGAGCAGCGGCTCTGACTCTCGCTGCTTCGACCGGCCCTTCCCACACACCAATTGGTAAAGTCCTGCATACATGTCAATTTTTTGCTCAAAGTTGAATCATTTCACCCATACGAATATGCAAATGACACGTTTAGGCGAAAGAACCCAGCTTGAATAGATACAAATTTGCCTCTATGTGACTCGTGTAAAATCGTCTTTTCTTTCTGTCTGAAGACAACAATAGAACAAATAACAATGGCACAATTGGAAAAAAAACAGCGGCACGTAGAAAAGAAACTCTGCTGTGAAGTGAGTGCATTGATGATTGCATTGTCTATCAGCCTGACCCTCATCTGTCGTTAACGTACATTTTTGAGGAGCTACAACGTAGCTAATGTTGATAACTGCTACGAGAGTATAATCATTAAATAATCATATCTTCTGTGAAATGCAAACATTGTGTGACATAAACTTTATTGAAAACCCAAATACCATACATTAGCTTGTGAATGCTTCAGTGACACAAAATGTCAGAACCTTTTTATGTGCTGATTTAATATAAACATTTTTAATATGTATTATGGCTTGAAATTTTAGTAATGTTAAAGGTGAGCCCTAATGTTTTCAGTCCTCTCTGTGATAAAGAAATGTGTGGAATAAGGGAACCTGTGAGCTAATGTTGTGTGTGCATACCTTCTCTCCGTTGGGGTTGCCCAAGACATAGCATCCCATTATGTGGATGAGGTTGGGTTCCGGGTTGATTTTACTCATGAAGCGACTAAGCCTCCTCCAGAATCTGAGCAAAGACAAAGGCAACAGTTACACATGGTCCGATTTCTTTTCCTCCAAATACAATGAATCTGATTGACAGTTCACATGAAAATAAATACACAAAAGAAAAAGAAAAATAATCCTCTCCTGTTTATCCACTACAGCAAACAATCAGAGAAAAACAGCCACGAGATAAGCGTCAAGCACTAGTCATTTTTCAGTGGTTAACTGCTGCGCTTTTTTCACTTAAGCAGCTGAGTCTCCCAGAGTTATGGAACAGAAGGTGAGCCTTGTGTTTATATCTCTGAAACAAGTAAATATCATCTATGCAAATAGGCCCCCTCTGGGAGGGATGCATCACCCAGAAAAGTAGTAGATTGTGCTCATAAATGACAAACAAATGCAGAGAGGGCGTTGAATGGTCCCTGTTGAACATGATTTAAGCTGGAGAGCATTCAGATGGAGTATTAATATTCTGAAAATAGAGTAAAGAGCATTTACATGACAAATTTGCATCAGAATCTTTGATCATTTGAAGGCCTAAAATGAGCCAATTTATTTTGGCTGAGGTTTTTACAAGATTTTTTCTTTGATTGAGTCCTTGCTCTGATTATTAGTGGAATAAAAGGCTCAATAAAAATGCAGTGAGGGTATTTTAATGATAAAATATTTCTCTAATGCTAGTCTTTTCACAGCATACTCATGGCCAAGTCTACGTCAAATTTCGATGCTTTATAAGACATTAGAAATGTGATGTCATTCACAAATATTCATCAAACTGAGATGGACCCAGTGGTGCAGCAGTAACTTACTGGCTCATATCCTCCTCCTTTTCCACCTTAGCAAAGGTTGCCACTTTATTCTTCAGTAAATACAGGTGACCCGGGCCTCCCTGAGAAACACACACACGGATTAAACACATTAGTACTATCGCAACTGCTAATTTGCTTCTTCTTAATTGAGATCTTGAGAGCTTGGATCCCAAAGGAGGGCAGTCTAGTTTACTATGGGGAATCTATATGCAGCATTTGAATGAACACATAACCCACGTATATCCCAAATGAATCCTATGGTATCAACCTTTATGTCTCCCTGTTTCTCACCTGACAAAAAATGAGCATCCGCCAGAACTTGCTTCCTCTCCTGTAAGCTGTGAGCTTCTTCTCTATTTCCTCTGTGAGGGAGAAAAAAGGGTTGGATTTGATGTGAGCAACTGGGACCGAGAACGGAAAGAGAAAGGAATATGAATACAGACAAGCAACAATGTGTGTAGAGAAAGAGGGAGAAATGTGAACAGTGAACACAAAGGACCTCGCGGGAGGGTGAGTTCAAGTACAGGTGCGGTAATAGACAACAGAGACACCAATGGTCGATGTTGTTTAATTTCGATAAAACAGTATAACACAGGTCAGTGACAGATCAAAATGAAAACCTGAATCAATAACCTCAATATGTGCAAACTTTTCTTTTAAGTCCTTTCAATAACTCTGTGCGAGCTTCATTCAGTTCGGTGTTCATTATTATCTTGGGGAAATTCAAGGGACCATTTATTGTAAGAGCTTCTGTTATGAGCAACAGAGGATCTTCTTCGGAATTCAGAAATAAAAAACACAGTATTTAAAATTAAATTCAAGGACTTTTCAATGACTTTCCTGGCCCTATTTCCTCAAAGCAATTTGAGACCCTGAGAATTTAATAATAAAAACTATCAGGCATTACAGAAGCTCACAGACGAGTTCCTTAGTTCCATTAAGTACATTATGGCCTTGATGTTTCTCAAATTCACAAATGCTGAAGGATTTCAAGGATCTGTGGGATCTCTTGTTATTTAGCAGGACCTTCACCGGTACCAAAAAAGCCATAACTTAGATATTTTTATAGAGATTTGTTTGGGTACATTTCAGCCTGCAGCTATTTTTCTGACCTTTAACTCCCACAGAATGAGTCAGAGTTCACTCCTCAGGCAAACTGCTGCACAGTCCATCCTCCGGACGAAAGGTGATTGATTTACTTTCAGAGGAAGGGCGTGATGTCCTCCTTTTAATCCTCTTTTTATAGATAGAATGTCATATAGATATATATGTATTTTTTAAATAGAACTTATGTATGTATCTATTGTTTTATCTACATTAATTAGCTGTACGCTAGTGTTACATTTACTTACCTCAAAAATGTTAACAATTGTCACTTTCTTATAAAACTGGTGAAAAAGATGGATACTAACATAAACAGGATTACTTACTCACCCAAAATATCATCAAAAGTGGCATGTTCATGGTCCTAAGGAAAAAGACATTTGCATAAAACATAGTCCTTCAACACTGAAAAATAATTTGATTTACATTGCAATCTATCATACACACCCTGTAAAGAAACAACATGTATGCATGGTACATGTCCATGTAGTGTAATGCGTCTGTCAGCAAACATGTCAATGTTGGACTCACATAGAGGATAGGGATGATGGATGGGTCATCCCTCCGGATTATGGTGGGAACGTACTCCGCCTTGGGGACCTTAGAAGAGATCAGCTAAAGGTGAAGGAGAAAGAGGAGGGAGAGGAAATACGGATTTAGTAGGATGTGAGAGATGTAAAGAGGCGAGGGGGGGCGGGTTCAGAAAAATGAGAGGAAAGTGGAAGATAAACTGTCATGCCTACGAGGAATGTAGAGCTCTATATAATAATCCAAGAAGTAACCATTTGCTATTTTCACTTCCCTTTTTTTTGCCTTGTTTACTTGGAATTGGAATTACTTGAAAAAATCTATTCTGTTTTTTTCCCCCCATAAATTACTAAATAACTCCATCAGGGCTACCTCAGCTTGGGCTTAGATGCAGGGTGGGGTGGGGAAATGTAAGATACAGTGTTTGAAGTACTTGATCTGTACTCACTGGCTTGATTCAGACTTTTTAAAATGATTTCCTTTCTAAGTCTGCCAACTTAATGAAAGTGTAATATAGGGGTGGTAACCTCTAGGCACCTTGCAATTCGGTTCAATTCTGATTCAGAGGGCTGCAACGCCATTATAAAATGATTATCAATGCATCTTGCTGCATCAAAAGTTGTGATTTATAGACATGATTTACTTTTTCTCACTAGTCACTACTTGCATCTACGTGCTCCTACAACATAGCGCATTTGGAGTGATCCATAATTAAAACTAAAGTGAGGATTGACTTCCATTATCTTTGCTCAAACTCAGCTATCATCACCAAAATTTGGAGAGGCAACCAAGATGGCGTTCATGTGACACATCTGTCATGACAGGCAAACACAAAATTTAGCTCATTCAGCAGCTGTCATTGGTAGAATATTACATCTTGATTTGTAAAGATCAACAGATCATTGGTTTTATGCCTTGACAACGGTCAACTGTGTATATCTCAAATTCCTCTTTAAAAGGTTATGGCTATTTTACAACAACAGCTTGACTTCACCCTGGTGGCTTTTTGCAGGTTAGGTAAGTTCAATTAATAGTCACCATTATTAAAGATTCTTAGTTCAAGAAAAAAACACCATCATTCGGGATAACCGTAAACAACAAAAGATAGAAATCCAGTTTGTTACAAAATTCTCTCACAGATCTGTCCAGAGTAAACCATCTTCTCAAAAAAAAATCAATAAAGGATCTCGGACAAGAAAATAAACCCAACCTCTCCGACGCTATCACAGTTTCCTCCTGTACCAGTCAGTTAATTGTCTTCATGCACACTTCATAAGTGTCTAGAAGTCCAGCTGCAGGCTGCCGGTAAGCTAGCTGTGTCATCTTGGAATTGTTTTATTAACTTATCTCTCACCATGATTTTGGGAGGTACAAAGTCGTCTCCTTCGCAGGCCAGCCTCTCCATCTCTCTCTCCTCCTCCCAGTCTAAATTGTCATCAACGCCGCCTTCATCCAGGGTACCACAGGAAGCCTGCAGGTCTCCGCCTAGAAGAGAAAATAACACACCGGTGAGGAAAAAGACATCAGATAATAGGGTGTAGGCAGGAAGTGTTGAGTGGGAGGCAAGAAAGGTGACACAGAAAGAGAAACTCTGGGAGTGAAGGACAGACGTGTCCAGGAAGTGGAGAAAGGTGAATGCGGAGGAGAGGATGGGGGATGGAGTTGTTTGATAACGGTGGTGGCATATGAAAATGACAGATGGAACAAGGGAAAGAAGAGACAGCTGGCAGACACTGAAAAAGAATGATTGATAGTGAGTATAGCAGCAGGAGAGCTAACAAGGAGGGCTATGAAAACTCAGACTGCTTTCTTAAGAAGGAAAGTTGTGCTTTTTGACATTTTATATTCTGTGATTGTTGCTAATGGTCTTAATAGCTACCAATGTGCAGTGAAGACTTAAACATGAAAAGTCAGCTGCTTGAGCTTGTCGTGTCTGTATACAAAGTATATATTTTAGTGTTGTCTTGTCGGTATCTAGACGTAACCTTATATGCCAGATGATTTGTTACATAGAACCATCTGGAAAGTCTTCCTTGGGAACTGTTTAGAAAACGGCAGACACTTTCTGAAGACGCTTGGCAGGTAATTGGACGAACCATCTGTCTATCACAACCACTCAGATCAACAGTAGTAGAGTGCCACCACCAACAAGGCCAGTTGTTAAATCAAGGTCTTACTGAAACCAATTGAGAGAAAAGTGAAAACATCTTTTCCATCAAGAAAAGCCTTCAGTACCATTCTGCGCTTTTCTTTCAATGAAATTTACACTCCAGTTCTGATATAACTGATATTATAGTGGTGTCTACGCTAACCTCTTATGGAGCTGCCATACTACCAGAAAGCTGCCATTACCTCAAAGGATGCCTTGATTCCAGCCAGTGCGTCTCTATGACCTCACTATGACCTGCCTGATAGTATTGACGGTTTAATAGTTTCTTTTTCGTTCATTTTTGTCTTTGTTATTTTTGACTTTGTCATGCTGTTTTTAGGTTGAAAATTGACCGGATGCTCCTTTGTCAATCGTGTGTCTGACCTTGCTCAATCTGCTCTGTCAAGCTTGACACGGCTTTAGTCCGCTTCCGTCAAAAGTAGACGAGGCACGAATTCTCCATATCCTGGGCCACTTCTGAAACATGCTGTGGCGCACCTCGAGCATTCTCTAGAATGACTGCGATCAGCTCCGGTAGCCGTGCTGGAGACGGAGTGTGACGCAGAAGTGCCATGTGTAACCTGCAGTTTTGTTGATTTTGTGATGTTTATTTTGTATGTACCACTTTATGTCTGTACCACTTAATTGACTGAGCTAATGAGAGGCTTAATTGTCAGTATTTCTTTGATCTATAGATGAGTGTCGAAGCAGTTTTTTTCCTGCACTTGACACAATGTTTTTGCTGACATTTTAATTCTTGTTAGGATAAGTGCTTTTGTTGTATTGCTGATAATTGCCTTTTCTGATTTGAATGCTGATGAATGTAATTGCCCTGCTCCGTTACTCTAGTTTAATCATAACTATTATTATTGCTATGTAAGTGTGTTCTTACAATATATATTTTATTGGCATGATCTACCTTATTAATGCATCTATATTTGCTTTTATTTGAACCATTTCAGACAGCTAACTTTGCAAGTTTGTGTACCGGCAGACACATTGATGCAACAGTAGGTAAAGCGCAGGTGTAATTAATTTCATTAGCCATGGCTGCCACAGTTCCTGAGTCTGCATGCTGTTTCCCCGGCATTGCTAATCATGACAATTAAATAGAAAGAACTATTAAAATTAAGATTCAAAATGCCTGCTGTTCTTCACAACATTATGATTAAAAGAGGCCTCGAAATACAGTCAAGTTATAGTTTGAAGACTTCTAACAAAGACATCTAATAAAAAAAGGTACCCAGCAGTTAAGAGCAGTTTGAAAAGGAGAATTGAAGCAGAAAAGAGAAAAAAAGAAGAAAATGACAATAAAGATTGACAATTAATGTCACTCCCCTGGGGAACAATACTTTTCCCTCAGGAAAGAAGAAGAACGAGGCATCAACCACACCATTAGACCATCATCAAAAGTCAATTTATTTTTCATCACACAGAAACACTGAAGATGGAGGTGGAGAAAAAACATAAAAACAACAGATACTCCAACATCAACAGAGACAAACGGCACATGCAAACAGTGTGTGTTGATTCACGTATTCAAAGCCCTTTTAGAAACACTTAGACACACTTCACACACGCTTTCACATCCGTACCAGCTCGACACACTCGGACTTAGACACACACTCCATTTTTGAAGACATACTCACAGAGAGAGAGCATCACAAAGTTGAAGAAAGACCCACGGTCATAGGGAGACAGATGGACAGGGTCAGAGTCAACAGCAGAGACAGTCAGTTTGTACGTGTGGTGTGTTTTATGTGCGAGTGTCTGGGGATTTTCAGCGTGTTGTTTCTGAGCCATAAAACGGTGGTGACAAAATGTCACCTTCAACAGAGATGTCTGCGGTCCGGTTCTTATTCTGCATGTGTCTGTCTGTACAGGCTGCAGACATGATAAATGACAGATACTTGATGGAAAGTGGCTTTAACTTCCAAGTAACTTTCAATGATCACCATTTAAAACACTGGTATTAATGCCAGTTATATTAGGATGCTTTCCAGTTGGCCACTCATGGAATAAGTTAAATCAGGGATGTCATGATAGAAAAAAACAAGTACTCAGTCCTTTTAATATGCAAAAATGTATCCAAAAAGTACTACTCAAAAAAATCATGCATAGTTTAGCTTTGTTGGCGGGTAAGGAAAGGAAGAAACTGTGCTGTACTTTGTACGTTTGTCAGGACCCTGTTTTTTGCTGATGCAGTTTGTGTTTCTCAACTTTATGAAAATACTTATTTAACTGGTTAACCTCCATTTAACGCTCCAGATTAGATGGCCTCATTCCAGCTGTACAGAAGTCGGCTCATATATCAAAGTGCTGATTACCAGACCCTTTTTATAGCTGACAAATACTCAGTGCTAAGCGGCTTTCAACTCCATATGAGCCACTTGTGTAAGCAAATTAATTGATGACGAAAGTACCGAGTGAGCACAAAGTAAATTCAAGCTATAATCAATCTGCCAGTCAAGATGTGAGGGCACAAAGGGCCGGATGGGTAATTTATGACTGCGCACATTGTTCAAAATATGTTCTCACTATTCACTGCAGGATTTTGGGCAGATTGTAAACACTTGAGAATGAGTGGACACCTAACGACTTTTTGATTAAGCTCTTTAAAGTGACATGTTTGTACCTGGTGGTGATTGGGATATTTAATTTACAGTTTTCTCTGGAGATGAAGTTTTACATAATTTAAAAGGTGAGGCCTTACAGGTCGAGGTCATGGTTTACTTATTTTTCAGTTTGTCAGTTAAGATGTGCATTCTAGGATTACAAACTGACAATTCACAGTTCAACAATAAGGATTTCCCTTCACACCAAGAGTTGCACAAGCACAGTACTGATCGGGCACTCATGAGACAACTAAGGCGGCAAAGAAGTTTATGAGCTGAAGTGCAAGCTAACATTTCAGTTATTCTGGAAACAGGAGTGTAGTTGGAAGACATTGGTTGCTTTGCAACATTGACACACTGTGTCCTTGTCCTGACTGATGTACTTAAAGAACATTAATCATGACAATTTAAGGGCAGCTCCACTAATTTTCACATCACAGTAGGTTTACAGGTCTCGGGGAGCGCTACTACATACGTTAAAAAAAAAAAAGAGCCTTTTGTGGCTCATGGAGAAGCTACATGTGATCTGAAAAATGGCCTCCAGTGATGTCACTCAGTGGCTGAGTTGCATTGTAGGTAATGAAGGCGCCATGTTTTTAAAACAGTCCACTGGTCTAGCTTTGTACTCCTATAACACTTGGACTCATTGTGGACAGTTTGTGGACTGTGAACAGTCTTTTTTTGTTCCAGCTTCCTCTGGAGCCACAAAAGGCTCTATACTACTTTTTTCATTTATGCAGTAGTGCTCCCCAAGACCTGTAAACACACTTTAACATGTAAAACTGGTGGCGTTACCCTTTGACTTTTGTTGTTATTTGATACGCACTAATAAATAAAACAATTTGTAAAACGCTAGTGAAAAAACATCAACGTTGAACCCTATAATTTAAAAAGCAAAAACCCTGCAGCTTGCTCACATTTACTGGTGAAATAGGATGTCTTTGTTTGTCCTCAACACTCCCTGTATGCTTTTCATTCCCATGCAAATTTCTTGTACCATCTCAACGTTCACACACATTTTGCTACACACACACGGACATTAATGAACAAGCAAAGTGTGTAAATGTGGTTTGGTTACTTCAGAGTTAAAGCTTTTTTCCATCAGTTTTTAATTGCACAGTTTTTTTGTCTACCCGCAGCAGTTTTAAAAAAGTTTGTGTCAGCGTCTCTGTGTGTGCATGTGAGTGTGTAGTCTGTGTGAACTCACTGTCTTTGGGTTCATGAGGAGAGTCAGTCTTGACCGGGGTGGGGTCACTCCAGGAACGGCTGAAACTCTTCGATCTACGCTCAGCGAATGCTAGTGCAGGTGGGGAGAGAGAGTCACACTCACGCACTCACACACACTAACAAGCCCGCAAACTGGCCACTTCTTCTCCACACTCACCACCCAGAACACACAAGTGCAAAGGCGGATGCAGCTACAAGTTCACAGTTACATACAGTGCCATCCCTCCTCTGCACAAACAAATGCCTGCGTGTACAAACTGCCAAACAGACACACAGTATTCTAACAATCTTATATCTTCAACATCATAAAGGATCCTGCAGCTCATGTCTGTCCCTGTGATCATGACTATGGATTTCAAAGGACTGTTCTTGTTTCACAGATTTTCTGAGCTGCGACTCTTTGATAACATCAGCTCTGCTTTGAACAGTAATCACCGTGCTCTTAGAATATTTTTAGTCTACTTGAAAGTGTTTGACACGGTTAATCAACAGTGTCCCTCAAGCACCCATATTTTGGCCTCTGTGGGCTGATGAATACTTGCTAATGCTTCTCTGTTCATTTTGTCACTCGTACAAACTTATTCTTTTCAAGAACAAAAGTCTTTTCATTAGCTGAGGCAATTATGAGGTCAGCGTCATTTTCAATGTTTTTCTTCTCATTATCATGACCTCTTTTTTGTGATTGACATTACAACATGTCTTCTTTAAACCTGGTAAGAATACTCCAAAATACAAATTTAGGTGCTTATTTTAGTTGAGATTTCTGTTCTAGACATGTATTGACATTGTATGCAAATTATTGCATTTTTAATTAGATTGCCCACTTTGCATGTTTAAATATAAAATATCAGAAAACTTGTAATAAAAGAATAAGTCTAAAATAGTCTTATTGTAAGAAATCAACAGGGGAAGTTTCAGGGCACTATCTAGTAGTTATATTTTTTACCCATATGACGATTTTCTGTCTAAAAATGCTGGAGATCTCCATTTCAGTAGCACTTACATAACATTTTCTGGTTTTATTCCTCTATATTCTGTATTTCTACACTCATAGCCAGGTATATGTAACATTTTATTCCTAAAACCATGAAAATTCCTTTTTTTATGGCTGTTGACAGTATATTAAGAAATGTAATCCTTGACTGTAATATATCAACAAAATGACACCTGGCATTATCCAGTGTTCCGTTTTGTATTTTGTAAATGTATGCAATTTAGTGCATTTTTAATTCTATAATAATTTTCTAATTTGCATATCTAATCATACAATTTCAGAGAACTTGTAATACAAAAAAAAATTGTCTTAATCTGAGTAATAAACAGCTGAAGTTTAATCTATTAGTAAAAAATGTCACCCTATTTACCTGTTGTATATCTCCTTAACTAGAGCTCAGATATTAGCAGTCAGAACCCGTTAATAAGGGTCAATATCTCTTAATTGATATCGCTTTCATTTAATATAAATCATTTATTTTATTGGCTTAATCACCCAAAGCGATGCAGAGACGTGGGACGAAATTGGCTCCAGCAGAACTATTTCCTCTTTACAGCAGGGAAAGTCTCAGGTGTGGAACAACTTTGACATTTCTGTCAGCAGCAACTGTGTCTACAGTGCAAAAAATCTGCTAAGGTACAAAATTTGTTCACAATGATTGGTAACAGATTTGGGTTTTAATTGGGTTCAGGCTTGTCTGTCAAAACAGTTTTCACAAATCACAAAATATTTGCTTTCCCAAATATTAAACCGTTACAAAACTGACAACCGTAAGCCACATTTACACATTTCCATTCTGACCTCATGGTACTGGACCAGGGAGTAATTTCAGAAATTCAGAGCTCCAGGCTGCCACCGTTTAGTCGCTAGTTTGTGACCATTTTTGGAGGAAGTTCAACTAAATTTTAAAATTAGGAGCACCTGTGTGACTTGCAAATACGCCCTGTGAGTTTTTTGAAATCATCATCTTATATCATGTGAAACACCAGGAGCAACCTTTCTCCTGGAAACATTTTGCTGTGGCTGCCACAGCCATTAAGAAAATAAAAATCACAAAAGAAAACAAAACATTCCGCGATCAATCATCTAATCCATTACCTTAATACATACACAGTTAGTGGTGCTGAGCAAAGCGCTTTTACCTGCAAGAACTGATCTTGGAACATAGATTATCTAGTTTAGCTTGGTTCCAACACCATTTTCTTTTTGTTCACTTTTCAAGCTCAAAACACTTGACAAGCTGATTAATTTCAAGAACAACAACAAGAACTCTATTTTTTGTTTTCTGTCAGTGTCTTATAGACTTATAGCAATAACACTCACACAAACACACACACACTCCGTCATAAACAATCATCACATCGCTTTTTGCCTTTTTTTAAAAAAAACTAAAATCATTTAGTGGCTTTGTCTTTAAACTTTACACCCAACCAGTCAAACAAACTCCTAAACATTCAAAAGCGATGCAACAGGAAAAGATCACCTACAGCTTACACACTCAGACATACACACATGCACACACACATGCACAGACTCATATCGCTGGCGGATCAAACACACACTGATGCACATATAATCCTCAAGGAAATGCAACAAAGCGTTACAAAATCCCAGCAAAGCAGCAGCGTTTGGTGCCACACACACATGCAAAGACACACCAGAAAACAGAGAAAAAAACACGGATGGTGGCGGGGTGAACAACATCACAGTCAATTTGAGCAAACATATCAACCACACACACATCTCTGACTCACTCTGTGCTTTAATCCTTCTGCTGCCCACCATCCGAAGATGCTTCCGGAAGTTCCTGTGGGTAGAGAAATCAAAGCAGAGGAGGAATAACAGAGGACAGAGAAAGAAGCAAAACGTAAAGAAGAAAGAAGTGGATAGGAAAGAGGGAGGGGTGGGCGGGAAATGGAGGCAAGGCAAGACAAAAAAAGGAGAGTTTAGTGTTAGGCTTCTATTTCTACGAAAAAGAGGTTGAAAAAGACATAATTAGAGGTAAATATGCACATTTCCTCGTCAGTGTGAGTGGAAAACACTTCCCCACACAGGATCGGTGTGGGTGTAATGTACCACATAGCCAAAGTACCTCTTTTCATCCTTTATAGTGTAGATTTATGAGACGCAGGAGATTCATTCATGTAACAACAGCCAAAAGGGAAACCCTTATTTAGGGTTTTGTAGGTTTGATGCATCAGAGGCAATGATGGTGAATCAGAGGGGGTTTATTCTGCCAAACTGATGCATAACGGTGTGTTTCTTGAATTTGTGACAGGCAGAGTAGAAGTTGCTTTGTTGCGGTTGTCTCTGTTGAACTGGATGTCATTTGGTTTCATGCCCAGAGTGATCTTATTTATATTTGAGGCAAGAACCTGTCCAATACTGGAATTCTCAAAAAATAGTGACTAAGACGTATACTGAGCGAGATGTAGAGGCAGCTACATGCTACAAATACAGTCATTGAATTCCTGTAAATTTAAGGTTATGATCTAAAAAACGTATCAACTAGTTAGGGTCTAATTTAACAAGTGCTAGCTTAGACGCCATTTCTGTTGCTGTGGTCAGCTGCTCCAACAATAAATTATATATTAATGAATAATAAATACTACATTAATTTCATTTTCATATAATACCACTTACATCCTGTTTATAAAGAGCAGATGGTGAACCACCACTCTGCATATCTCTTGCAATCCTGTTACTCCATATGTTTACTGTACATCATACCTCTTTTACATTAGCGTGGGTTTTGTTTTCGTTTTTTTCTTTTTTTTGTAATTAGACTTCAGTATTTATTCCTTCTGATTAAAATGCAGGACATATTGCACTGCAAGTTTGATTTATGTGCTAAAACCAGCTGAGTTAATACTCAAGAGTACTTGGCATGTACACAGTTTATTATTATTTTTCCGTCATAACTAATTTCACACTAGGACTTTTAGACTGAATAACTTCCACAATCACATAGGCTACCTGAACGTGTCAGAGGGTGCGACTTCTTAATTTTTCCATGCTTGTAAGGCATCAGACAAAGGACACAAGACACTTTATTTGTCGTTGTAGTCATACAATGAAATTTTGCGTGGTAGCTCTCAGAGACCAGCAGCAATAGAGGACAAGATGAGAAAGATAAACAAAATCGTTTTTGTAAAAGAACTTGGATGCACTAAGCAGACTTTTAGCATCTTCATTATTCAAATGCAGTTACAATGAATCTAGGGTACTGTATCTCATTGAGGCTAATCACGGGCTAATGATGCTGTAAAATGAAAAATATTTTCGTCTGTCGACATCTTTATTCATCAGGAGACTCACAGGTGCAGAACTGTGGTGTCAGCTTGATAGGGCAAGATTGTAATTGCTACTGTATAGATCTGCTTTATGGGGCCCAAAATGGCCTTTAAAAAATCACTAACCAATCAAATAATGTGCCTGGGGGACGTTTGGAGATCATCTTGTCCTGGGCATGGGCAAGACTATTGGCGGCCCTGTATAATAATACATATGTATTCCTGGAACGTACTGGCAAATACGTATAAAGTTAAAAATAAACATGTTTATAGGTTGGCAGATAATATTGGACGATATTGACCTATCGCAGATATATTGGTGTTGGCAAATATGTTGACTGATCTGCAGTCGTTGATTTGTGAGGTCCAATTAGAAAAATTTCCTCAAGAAAAGATCCAGAACATCATAATTTCTAACATGCGGTACGATTCAGATTCAATGCCATATAAAATATATTATTTAATGTGCCCCCAGGTTGGATTTGCATGAGCATGTTTGCTCAAAAAAGCTCTGTGCTTTGTCCAGTAGTGGCTCTTCACGTAGCTGCTTTTAGTAATCGCCACAGTCTTAAATAAAAGCCATACTGATCTTCAGCTGGCTTTGGAAGAATAAACATAGAAGAGTCCATTCTTAATTAAATGCTCTGTTTACACTGTCTTTTCTCCTCTCATCTGTATGCATATCTGTCTGACTCGAATCACATCACTTAACATAATACACAGATACGTGATTATGCATGCGATTGGTCTTTGAGTTTCCTGGGCCATTGGTGCCGTAAAGGCTAGAAAAGCTGCACCGCTTCAAATAGAAGCGCTCTGCCAAAATGTAGTGATTCTCAATAGTTCATCAGTTATAGGTCCAGAAAGTAATGGTGTCTGGGTCTGGACCTGGAGAGCGGTCTGCCTATTAGTGATATTTGGGGATGGAGAGGGATTTCAGGTTAACAAGGGGGACACATTTTTGGTCATTTTGCTAACAAGGGGGATAGCGTCCCCCATGGAATCCACTACCAATACGCCATGATATGAAAACTTCTTTTTAGAGATTATAATTCAGAAAAAGACACAGAAAAAAGAGTGTATATTGATCAGTATATTTATCAAAATTTCCTACTCCCTAATATCGGTATAGGCAATGACAGAATATGTCAAACTATCATAGAAAATGCTTTGGGATACATGGTTGACGAGCTTGGCTACAAACATGTTGTAGTTTCTCTTTTGTTTTCCATTTGCAGGGTCTTGCTCCTTTTATCAAGAGTTTTCATGTCTCCTTGCAACATTAAAGCGCTCTGTACATCTTTGTAGTCTACAGGTAATTTGCATTACCATGTTCCACTTGAAACCTATTTAGTGTCTTAAATAACAACAAAGCACGAGTGTTTGTATAGTTTTTCTGTGCGACTTCCTGCCTGATGCTGACATGATGTTCTATGCAAGAGCCCCAGATAAACATCCTTTTATCTCTCTGCCTCCCTCCCATGTCGCATCTACACAGTTTCAGCACACCAAGCAACCACCAGTCAACACACATGATTAATGATCTCAGCATGTGGTTTCAGAGCGCGCCTGTGTTTGTGTGTGTGGGTCTATGTTGATCTAGCGGTGAAGAAGCACATAAAAATAGAAACAACATAAAAGGAGTAGAAAAAGAAGTCTTTTAAACTCTTTGTTAACTGGTGATGACATTTTCTCCAGAGGTAAACTGAGGACAAACACCACTGAGGCAGAGTGATTTTATATTTTGGGCTCCATAAATAAAACTGACGGTTAACTTGCGACATCAAACAGTAAATTTCACTGCAATTTTCATGAGCAACACTAATTGTATCATGCCAAAAAAGAATAATCATTTAGGATAATGATAAATTGATCTTAAACACAATAGTACACAGAGCCAGACAGACATATTTTTACCCTGATTGTCCTGTGCTTAAACCTCAGCTGCCCACGAAGGAAAGGTGTGGAGACAATTAATGAGATTTAGAGAGAAAGAGAGGAAATGTGAGAGAAAACGTGTCCGCCTCCACTTCCAACTAAAGACAATCTGAATCCGTCCCTCGTCAGCGCTTTCTTCAACACTCTATTACTCATTTCCATATTTCCCTATTTATATATATTTTCCATATTTTCTTATATTATTTCTCACATATTTAGAGTCTCTACTGCCTACTCTTGTTCCATCTACTAATTATCCTTCCCATCTCTTCTTCTTTTTCTCTTTCTCTTGTATGTTTCTTTGATAATGTCCTTTACTGTTATTCCTTGCCTATTGTAGAGTTTTGTTTGCTTTGGGAACATAGAAGTTGTACTGAAAACCTGTGTAATCTTTGCATAAATAAGTTTGTTTCACAGTTCTATTTCTGGCGAGGAACCTATTATAGTGAGTCACTTTAGTGCCACAGTACAAGTATCAGAGAGTATCTCTTTTCCTTTCCTGTCCCATATCGTAGAAAGTGAGATTTCTATATCTTTTTGATGATAAATCTGGTCTAGGTGCTATATAAATACTGTGATAATATCAACGGAGAAATGAGCATAGCCATTTTTCAGAATCTTCCTTTAAATGGGCCGTCAAAACTTCCACAAGTTTGTAATGTCACAACTACACAGTCACCCCCTGCAGCCACGCCCCAAGCACGGCCACAGTTGCAAAAACACAGCAGAGCTGATGCAGACATAGGGTGGCCGGCCCCGGCCTTTGGGAGCTAACCAATCAGAGTGGGATTTTCGAGAGGGGGGTCTTAAAGAGATGGCCACTAAAGTGTTCAGAAAGAGGGTGAATAGAGGTACTGCAGCAATGAACAGTATGTGTTTCTAAACACTAAAGTATGTAAACATTTTCTAGTAGACAGACAAAATAAAAGTATGAACCTCAAAATAGGCATAATTTGAGAACCTTAAGTAAAAGTTGTAATACCACAGCATAAAAAGTAAAAGAGTAAAAGTGCGACTGTCAACCATAATACCACTTGGAAACACAAGGGGGGAAACGTACATTTTCCTACCACTGATCAAATCTGAAAGGAAGCTTTCTGCTGTTTTCAAAGTGTAGTTTGATAGTTACAGAGAAATAAGGCTCAAGAACAAAGTGTTTCACCAAGTGAGGATTCAGGAATGCATCACATACTCGAGAAATATCAGTTCATGAGTGTCCACACCGAAATACGAGCTGTGATTTCTAATATATTGACTGCTGTTTGTTTCATCTGATTTTAGAGGTCAAACAACTGGCTTGGAGAGGATGAAAGACAAAAAAATCAAAAAGTAAACATGCATTTTTAAATTCCACTGCCTCAGGGTGGACATGGTCTGAGTGTGATAAAATACAATCTTCAGGTGGATAAAGGATTTTAGTGCAAGGAGGCAAAGTGTTCCCAAAAGTTTGCTCTGCTTTTTTTTCCTCATGTTCAAATCACTCATTTTGATGAAATAACACACAACGTTAATGCGCTGACACTGCAGATGGACGACACCGAGATGTCAAAGGAATTGAGATGTACTGCATGGTGTCACATGCACCATCTGCCCCTGTGTGATGGAGCATCTGGGCCTGAGTGGGACAGTTTCTCAACTTGTTACTGATGTCTGTTACAGAGTCTAACTCCAACAGTTCTTAAAATTGTATTTTGCCTAATAACCCAATTTTCTTTTAACCTGTAAGGAAATACAAATGCATAATTTTTTTCAGGGTAATACCAGTGATGGTAATGAATGACTCGACAACATAAGAAGATATGTTAGAGGTTTTTGAAACATACAATTCAGTTTTGTCTAGGAATAAAAATCTGATTCACTATATTTGGCAGTTCAAATCTAGCCTAGAAAATTGGGGCACTGTAAGCAGGTCTTTTTTGAAAGACGTCCTCAGACCTTCAAGTGCCACGTTGTGACTCTTTGGCTTAGTAAGATTAGACACGGCTGTAAACAAGCGACAACGGAGCTATAGCGAAAAACAAGTGCAAGCGAGCTCCAGCAAAGCACACCATGGCTGCGGGACGCTTCGTACCTCTGGATGACTTCTGCCGAATCCTGCTCCCTCTCTCTCCTCTTTCTCTGCACAAATCCCCGGAAAGCCCTGCCAGGACGTGGCACAGTATTAAAGGGATGAGAGAGGGTGAATGCTGGCGTAGCATGGGGTAGGACAGAGCAGGGAGGCTGATGCCAGGGCTTTGAGCTGCAGGGTATATTTGGCTGTAAAGGGGAGGCTGTTGTAGGTAGGCAGCAGGTAGCGTTGACTATAGAGACCAGAGAGTCAAATCACATCAGCAGCCTAAATGTTATTTTCAGTTCACCCCCCTGCAACAAATGTCTGCATGTGATATAATCCATGTGATCGTCTGACCTCTTTTCGTCTTTTCACTTGAGATGTATTTCTTGAAGGAATAGTTTGCTTTTGGGGGAATTTTACAATTCTTGATACTTTCCCAGAATCATTCGTGGATACTTGTAGTGTAACCGTCTAAGCAGTTTAAAGGTATGTTGAGATTTGGGCTTAAACAATTTTAATTCAGCTCCTGGAGGAGTGTGGACTGAAGTAGCAGCTCCACTGCTGTTGGTTTAATACTGACTATTCACAGCCTGATCTTCATTTTTTTGGGATACATTTTGTATGTTAAATCTGAAATCGACTAGCAAGAGGTTGACATCAAAGATGGCAAAGTTGTCCTGGAAGCAAGCCACATTCACTTAAATCAACCATTGTGAAACTTTGAACCCATTCTGGCTATAGCAGAGTTTGATACCCTACTGGGCTCAGGCTGGACTTTTATGTGTCAAAGTACAAACATGCCGTGTAATGTGTCACTGTCAATTTGTGATTGTGTCTTCAACAAACATAATTTTTGTGAACCAGGAAAGGTGTGACCACACAGTCCTGTGAAGATGATCAACATTTGTCCACAAACAGAGCTCGAGAAAGAGTATCTCAGTATTTCCAACTCCATGCTAAACACAATGTTTTGCGTGTTTTGGGGTATTTTGACTAAAAAATTCCCCTAAAAGCAAAATGATATTTTAAAGTTTGAGGCAGGTATTAATCTTTTTCTTTTTCTTACTGTCAACAATTCCCATGAAAAGACCAAAACCTTAAATGACATCTACTGCTACTCTCAACATATTCTGACTTTCCTGCCTGTCTATGGCACTCAGCCCCAAGTCCTGTCATACAAAATGAAGCCATAAATCTTAAAACATCCACAAATATGGTATATATAGTTGCAGTTTTCATAAAAAGCCAGATTTTGTAGTTTTTATGATGCTTACTGATTACTCAAAAAAGGAATAAATAGTGAATCCGTTGAGTACAGTTGTATTACACTATTGGTGCCCTGTAAGTATTCACGTATGTGGGCTTTATTCAAACTAAGCTCAAGCCATCCGCATAAAAAACAAAAAAAAAACAACCACATAGGTCGACAGTGAAATAAGCTTAAAAGAACCCATATTTACGTTTCTTGTTTCGGTGACCTGTAGTTGCCATAGTCATTACTACGGCAGCAAAGGAGGAAATCAGGCATAGTATAAAGAGCTAAAAAAAGAGCTACAAGTCCCTATAGGGAGGAGGCCCGGGGACAGATGGTTACTGTAGGTCAAACAAGTAAATGAATTTCCCCCAGGATACTGCTGTTCGTGTCCAGTGTGAAAGTGAATCTTATTTTAACCCACTTATGTAGTTCAGTAATGTCATGTACCTTATGTAACTGAAGTAACATACGTTAACGGTTATTTTAACTGAAACCATGACGTTTTCCTTGGACAATCCAAGCAGTTTTCTTGCCTAAACCTAACCAAACTGCAAGTATACGATGCAGGTCTCTATGAATGACAGTGTGGATTGGTCTATCAGCCAGTCCATCACTTCACTGAAACAAATCAACGACTTTTGGATGGATTACCATTGACTTTGGTACAGACATTCATGCTCCCCACAGGGTGAAGCCTAATGACTCTGATGATCCTTTTAACCTTTCCTATAGCACCATCATCAGGTCAAACTTTAAATTGAACTTGAAATTCAATACTTGAAGGTTTTATATTCGTAAAACAGACAGGTTTTATTTGGCTTATGTATTGGTGTGCAATTTTCATTCAGTTGAACAGGCGTTCTTTTGGTGTCCAGTATCCAGTTCTTATAATACATCCACGGTTTAGCCTCAGAAATGACTAGCATGCTGTAGACTCTCAGTCTTGTTAGACAACAGTAAGGTAAAGGTAAATAAAGGTCTTTTCATGGGAATTGGTGACAAAAAGAAAAATAGAATATCACCAGCTTTTTTATTTTGATTATTATAAGAATTTTGAATAAACCCTCGACGTTTACTTTAGGCTAGCAGCCAGAGATTAGTTTGGTCAACATACAAAGAAGTTGAACAGCTTGGGTTAGTTGGGTTTGGTTAGGCAAGGTGTGGTTGGAGCAGAGGTTAGGCGGTATGACATGTCAAGGCTTTGCATAGTTTAGGCATATTACACTGTTATGTTAAGATTTATCTGATTGCTTAACTTAAATCTGAGCAAGCCTATACAACACAGAATTTAGAGATTACATGCAACATGTTTCGTACTGGATATTTATCTACCATGATTTTAAGTGACTAATTTGATGTATAGCTTACAACTGACTTCTTTTTAAACTTCAGCTGATAAAATAGTTTAAGCAGAAGGTACTGTGGATCACATGTTAGCACTATAAATACTTGTTCTTGACAAATCTCTCCAGAGCCAGTTGCCACTGTCAGCTCCAAACACGTCTAAAGTCAGCCAGCACAGATTCAGTGATAGTTGGCAACGACTGTGGAGCAGGATTAGAGGACTAACATGACTGCCACAAAAATCTTAAACGGCCAAACGCTATCTATTGCTGTGTCCTAAGTGAGGACGAGGGTGTGTGCCAAACCGCCAGAACTGCTGGGTGAATGCGATCTGACAGTGTATAGGTCAGCCAACACACAGACGGACATTTTCCTGACTCGGGCTTGGCAGATTTACTCAGCTGCAGTGGATTACGCTGGACTTCATCATTGCTGTTGCATTTTAAAATCCTATAACTCAATTTCCCCCCCTTTTGACTTCTTTTTTTAACTAAAATTTAAAGATATTATTTGTGCTGACTAGGCTTCTATCTGACAACCCATAACTGTCAATCAGATGATGACTGGTGACTCTTGAAAAGGTGTTGTTGATGTTTGCTGTCTTGGTTAGTAAAGCCAGAGTAACCCAAACAACAAAAGGTTTTTGATACAAAGAATTAATCAAACCCTCCATCCACACACACACAAACCTCACCCTGCCCGAGGATGAAAGTTAAATGGTAGTTAAGAACAAGAGGTAAGCCAGCTAAGAAAAAACAGGAAGCAGGCAGGGAAGTATACTCACGATATCCTGTTTGAGTGTCCAGTGATTAATTAGCATGCAAGAAAAGAGGAAAGAGAGAGAGAAAAAACACAGTTTAGGCACCAGTGAGCAATTAGTCCAATAAACAGAGAGAGGAAGGACTGGGAGAGGCATAATGAGACAGACTAAAATAGTGTCATAGTTGACCTACATGAATTAAAAGTCAAAAAACTTCCATCGCTATGTAATTGCTACTGGTATGTGGCTTATTTATTGGGCCAAATGAACAACCGCTTTCGTAACTGAGTCCGAGTTTGCGCTCTGAACATGGCATAACAAGCATCTAGTATAAGATGAAAGGTGAAATACAGCGAGAAAGTACAAAAGACACGTTTAAAAAGAGATTTAAAAAATGTCAGTGATAGTCGGGCAGAAACAGATAGCTGGTGAGCTGCTGGAGATTCTTGTAGTTTGATGTGAAGTGTTTGTGACAGTTGAGATATCTTTTGCAGCTGCAGGTGATCAGAATCTTAGGTCACTATCACACTCTGACAGATGACCACAAGCATTTTTATACACACACTGATATTCTCACTCACACACGCCTTTGTTCTTTTCAACACACTTGGTTTTGCATGTTCCAGCCCATGATATGAACTGCATGTCTTACGTTTCTGCCAATCATTATTTAAAGCATGCATTTTTTTTGCCTTTGTTGGTTTGTCAGTCCACCACTGTCAAGACTGACATACAGTATCTGAACAACTGTTGGGTGGATTCCCTTAAAATGTAGTACAGACATTCATGTTCCCCAGATGATCAATCCTACTGTCTTTGGTGATCTGCTAAGTTTTCAATTTGCGCCATCAGTTGATGATTGATAATAACTTCAGTCATTTTCCAAGCAAACCTGTCAACATCTGCTGGTTCCAGTTTCCGAAATGTAGGGATTTGCTGCTATTTATGATGGCAAATGAATAGGCTTTAGGTTTTGGACTGTTGGTTGGACAAAGAAAATAATTTGAAGATGTCACTTTGGGCTCTGGGGAATTCTAAAGAGAATTTTATATACGTCTACTTATAGACGTCACTTCAATCAATTTCTCATTCTAGCCCTACAAATCCCAGAAGTCCAATGGTCCTTGAAAAGCACCGACAAGGAGAGCTTTCAAAACAATTATGCATCAAGAACTGAAGAGGAATTGACAATTTATTCAATATGATTTATTGTCCTCCTTGAACAAGCTTTTAGGGTCAGCGAGCTGATTTTTATAGCTCACTGAAATGAAAATCAATGGCAGCCTTGACGGTAGGAAATCAATCTAAAAGCCTGTAGCATGCTTTGGAAAATGGTTTGCGGTCATATAAAGTATGCAATTTGTAGTTAATAGACTAAAATATGCAAAAACAACAGTATGTTCTGTTAACTGTGGTTGTCGACAGCCTGACCTTGCAAACAGAACATAAATGTGAAAGTATGTGCATAAATGTGTGTTTGTGTACATGTAAAATTTATGAGTGCTTGAAGGTCGGACACTCACGCCTGCATGGTTGTTGTGGCAGTTTGAAAGCTGAACATATTTTCCTTGGGGAACCAGTTAGTGTCCTCTGCAATTAGAGAGAAAAATGATGAGTCCAGGGTTAAGTGGAAAAACAGAAAAATGTATGTCATATTGGCAAATGTTGTAATAAATATATTTAAAAAATGAAATCACAGAACCACTTCACAGTCCACCACTCCACAAATGGGGAGAGGGAGACACACAGAAGGAGACAGTAGAGGAGAGAGACGGGGGGACGAAGAGTCAGGAATACAGACCACCACATTACATCCAACATCAAACCCTTAACGAACGTGAGAAGAAATAGATTTGAAAGTGTGTGTTGAAGTAACTAAATGTAATATTAGCTCACTTTCCATGGAATCCCTCACTTGAATTTATCTAAACTTCGGTCTAAGATCTGCGTCTGATTGATTTCATTAGAGTTTTCACAGTAAAATAACTTAAAATGAGGAATAATGTTTCTTAGTTACTCATTATTAAATGCCTACTAAAGGGTTAAGTGTGATTTGCTACTTGTTTTTCACGGAAGTGGTCCTTAAACTTCCACAAAGCCTAGAATTATTACTATAACTACACAATATAATCAAACCGTCACAAACACTAGACTAATAGGGAGGCAGGTTTAAATGGGTGCTAAATTTATAACTCACATTGATTCAGACAATGGTAAAAAATAACAAAAACACCTCCTAATGTGGTGCAATCCAATACAATAGACCCTTTTCACAGCAGACATTTTGACTTGTTAAAGCAGGAAAAGTACAGGTGAGATTTATAACATTAGCGATGGCTGCATTCTATTTAGGTGAGCTATTTCCAGGACTCTGGTGTTGTGCAGACTCACTCACTGACATGGCTTACTGGGACACGTAATAGAATGGAGCTGTCATTAACATTACTGGTCACACCTGTGCTTTTCCTGCTTTAACAAGTCAAAATGTCTCGTATGCAATTTGTGTTGAGACTAGGGTTGGGGTGACAGAAGATGCTATCGTCCATCGTTAGGCTGACAGTCATCGACTTCTGAGCCTGGTACCATTGTAACTCTGACTTAAAAGGCCAGAGAGCACAAAAAGTATGAAAAATGTTGGTGCTCGTGCATTGAGCAGCAACAATCTTCCTTTCATTTTCTGTCACAAACACTCCATCACCACGTCCTGTTTATTATTTTCAGTTAGGCGAGCCCAAGACACTTGTTAACATTGATAGGGGCGGTGTTTCTTTTACGCGGGTTGCTGTTGGTGTATTTTTTTCTAACATGACCTTGTTATTTTCTTAGCTTAGCTTTCTCAGTACATCTACCCGGCTAGCTTTGTTTCTACCTTCGGGCTGAACACAGCTAAGTTACGGACATGTGGTGCAGAGACAAAGACACTTTCAAACCCGGCACAGGGGTGTATGTGGATGGTAACTGGCTGGCTGTGGTCACTGGTGAGCTAACTCCTTGAGGCTCATTTATGCTTATGAAAATAGATACGTCCATGTTTAACGATATAACCATCACCGCCCACATATTTCCTTGCGTCCCTCACCTTGGCATGGATGTGCGTAAATGAACCTTTAAACCTGACAGGAACTCTGAGGGGACACGCTACCTCAAATTCATAAACACTTAGTCACACCTCCCTTCCCCAAACAACAATGTGATCATCCATTATGATGTTTCATCTTCCAATTCAGTAGACCTCGCCAACCCTAGTTGAGAATATGTGAGTGCAGTGTTCTTTCAACTTTATGGTTATGAACTCAAGTATGAGGTGTTGTACTTTCAATACTTTCTATGGTAACTGTTGGTGAGAACTTAATCTCTTTCTTATGTTTTTGTTCTCGCCACATGACCCACATTTGCACTACAGGCTTAAAAAACGCATAATAAAGTCTCAACAAAAATTATTATTAGCTTCACAGGGGAAGTAAATTATTAGGTGTTCTTGTTATTTTGACCATACACTGTAAATATTTCAAATCAAAATAATGGCTTATACAGAAGAGGCAACTACCAGTAACAAAAAAATATATATATCAGCTAGATCTCACTGCCCTTTGTCTGATTGAAATGAGTCAAATGCTATTTCATCTCACTACCAAACCCACCAACCCAATCCACAGGGTCTTCTGAACAAACCCCCATCCCGCCCTCATTTGGAATTCAGCGCCTCTCTTTCCTCTGTGTCCTCCGCCCTCTCACCTCTCTCCAGCCCAGTCACCCGGTCCACACTCCACATCCGCTCTAGGCGTCGGTGCTGCTTGCCTGCCTCTCGGGATGCGCTCTCCAGGTCCAGGGAGCCCTGGCTCCGCGAGGGGGCGCCGCTGCACGAGTCACAGGCCAGCCCGCTGCACTCTGCCTCCCCTTTTCCACCCTCGCCCCAGCTGCGGATGTTGTGGGCGCTGACGGAGGTCTGCAGTGGAGGTTGAGACAGGTGATGGTGGTGGCCGTGGTGTGATCCATGGTGGGAGTGGGATCCAGCGACGGTTAAAGACTGCTGCTGCTGGTTGCTACTGCTGCTTCCACCTGCCCCGCTACTTCCTCCACTGCTGGAGGGCGCATTGGTGCCGGAGACTCCATGGTGGTTCCCGTGATGATCTTTCCCGTGATGATGGTTGCCGTGATGGTGGCTGGTGCCACGGCCGCTGCTGGCATGGTGGTACTGGGTGGGAGACGATGAGGTGGAGGAAGGGGAAGTGGAGGGCTGGATCAAGCCACCTCTGGATCCCACCCCGCGACTCCCCGACTTCTCCTTCAGGACGTCCAGTTCTAGGCTCTCTTTGCTGCCCCGGCCGCTGCTCATCAGCATACCGCGCTGGGTGGTGATGGTGTACACGCGGGCAGGCTGTAGGGTGCACTCGACACACTTCAGCTGGTCTTCCTCCGCTGAGAAGCTGCGCTCAAGGGACAGCCGCGATGGCTTGGTAGAGATGGTGATGGAAGGGGGAGGTGCCAGTGCGGGTTTCACCAGGCTGGACTCCTGGTTGTCCTCACAGCCCTTGGTGGTGTTGGAGCAGGGATGCAGGTGGTTGTTGTTGTTGGGGCCAATCGTGTCACTTGGCGACTCCGGGTCGGGACCCACCAAGGTCTCACACAGAAGATGAGCTAGTATGATGGTGAAAAAGACAAATACGAGTGTTAAAGAAATAAGAAAAGAGCCAAGGAAAAGACAGAGGAAAAAGAAGAAGAAGAGGGGAGGATGACACAGAGGATAATATCTTTTCTTAGGTTATCAGCTGTGGCAGTGATACACTAATGATCGCAGCGTGGCATTTCAACAGTGGATGAGGTGAAGCAGGTGGAAACATGACCACAGAAGGTATGGACAAATGGCAGGATGGCAGAGACGCTGACCTGATCCGTTTCGGTTTTCAGGGTGTGTGTGGGACAGGTACTCTCCAAATGCTCGCGCTGCTCTGTGGACAAACACACACACACACGACACACACATACACAAGACATTAATTCACAGGGTGGAAAGGAGGGGTGAGCGAGAAAGGAGAGGAAATGGCAAGGTAGAGAAGAGAGAAGGGCAAGGGAATTGTAAATCATAAACCTAATTGCCTTCTTTGTAGGCTTGTGCCACCCACAGATTAAGATGCAGCTGTTTTATCTCCACACTTCAGGCAGCCTCAGACTGAGGGAGAGACAGAGTATGAGACAGCCGGAGGAGATGGAGTGAAGGATTGTTTGACTTAATTTCTCAGTATGACCTCAGTTTGCGTCGGCGGATGTAATTGCGGCTGGCAGTGTGTTTGTTTTCCTTGTTTCATACGCGCTCAGGATGTATGTGTGGATGTATGTACTGTATCTTCGTGTCAAGAAAAATACTTAACCTTGACGGCAACTGAAGATGATTGCTTAGAGATGTGCTGAAAATAGATGCTGTGAGCTCCATAACCACAGTACTGCATCTGGTGGTTAGCTCCTTTTATTCCTCTTGGTCTTTCTTTTTCACACACACACACGCAAGTATAGACAGATAAATGCGCTACAGACATCCATTCAGCCAGGTCTCACGGTTGAATGGTGCTGACCTCCTAATGTTCCTCTAGTCAGTGTGTGACAGGAGTGGAAAATTAGCAAAGCAAGACAGGGTAAAAGAAAGAAAGATAACTCTGTAGATGTGCTTTCAATGTCAATCTGCTTACTAACTGAGAGGAAATGTAGCGCGGCAATAACTATCAAGAATAAGGAGTCATTATGGTAATTAAGAATGAGAGGAGAGGCGAGGAGAAAATGGAGTAACTCTAATACTGTAAGCTATTAATATTCATTTATTCCTAGAGCAAGGATCATGATAATCATTTACTGTACTTGATTATATTTTTGAGGCACTGGCAGCAGTCTTTATTTCCATTTCAAGACTTTAAACTTTCACTCCACTACTGCAATACTGTAGTTTTTATCTATTATTTAACAACAGACAACTGCTGTACTTTAATTACTACATTATCTCGAGATACCAAACATCGTTTCCTTTTAATAAAGTGTTAATTTATCTCACTCAAGAAAACAAGCTTTGTTATCTTGAGATAAATTAATCTGTCATCGCAAGCAAAACAAACCCTCTTATTACTTACAGTCGAATGTTTATTAGATCAGCAGTGCCATGCCAGCATACATAGATGGTGTCTTGCCAAGTGTAGCAGCTGATTTTAGCTGAAAATGTCGGATCAAGGAGTACCCATTATCGATCAATAATGCAACAGACTGTACATCAATCTTAATTTATTTATATACATACATTATTAGCCTGTACCTTTCGAACACCCACCAATGTGAGTAGTTTTATTTTCCCTATGACACACATCTGAGTTGCTCACTGTAAGCCTGTTGTTTCATTCTGCTCCGGTTCTACACAGAATGGATGATTGAAGCATTTTTAGCAGCTTACACTCTAATTATATCCGTCAAAGATTTACATACATAATGACCACTATAGCCAGCTGCTCCTCTCAAGTATCTCACTCTAAAACGTCCATGTGGAAACAAGCACTACATAATGATGCTATTGTTACACCTAACTCTTACAATATGTAAACCAAGCCCAGTGAGCAGTGTGTATGTCACGGTACACTCTTATGAATCTTATGATGTCATTTTCTCATAATAAATTATCTCTCTATCTCTTATCAGCTCGACATATCGGCTGTTTGTTTTCTCGAGATAACAAGATAACTTAACGTGTTATCACGGGAAGAAAAGCGTTATCTCGATAACTGCAGTAAAAAAAATAATTGCACATAATGCCGTTAAGGCCTTCTGTATAAACTTCCTTAGAGGATATGAAGAAGTAAGGGTAAGGGCTACTAAATTATCGGCCCAATAATGGGAAATATTGGCTATTGACTGATAATAGAGCTGATAATACAAAGCCAGATTGCTTTCATTGACTTTACATGCACAGCAGCTACACACTCCAATACAGTAGGTGATGGTATGCACCACTGAAGTTGTTTTGCAAACACCCAAGGACACAGAGGCGACAACTATTATTAGATAGTTGGAATTTTAAATCAATCAATCATCTTTGCACACTTCATTGTGGCTTTACTGCCCTCATGTGTGCACAAACTAGAGGTTAGTGACTTGTTTTGGAATACAAGAATGTGAAATTATTAGTCATCTTATCAGCCATGAGAAGCAGGTAATTGATTGCTTTTCTCCAACTGGAGGAAGAACATGATGTCACCAAGTCCAAAGAGTGTTGAGGTGGAGATTTCCAGAATAATAGTATCCTTCTGTCCAGGAGCAATAGGAAAGCGATCATGGTGGACTCAGCAATTAGAACATTTAACCAAAATGCAAGTGTACTGATAATAGTTGACCAAAACCTTCTAAGCTTTGAGCAAGATCAGAGCAAATGCAAAAGGATTGCAGGGCCAGTGAAGCAGTGGGGACACAAAGGGCTAACGTTACGGTAGAATTTTACCAATCGAGCATTACAAAGATAGGCTCTATTTGTCAGTTTGAGCTGGATCAGACTCAGGAGGATAGCGTGGTTAATCCGATGCAAGGTCACGGACCACCAGTCAACATTCAACCCCGCTGTAAGCTCTGACTCCCATAGTCTTAGTCTTCAAAGCAGAATGGCTACCCATGGACATTATTTAAGATTGATTGTTACATTGTTTAAGAACATCTTCCCAAACCTTTTCACAGGGACATGGTGGAAAAGAAGCAAACTGAGACCAGTGAAAGGTCAGAACAGGGCTGGCTATAGCAAACTGACTTTTAACTGGGAGGGTTTAAATGATAAATCACTAATGATCTATTAGTACAGGCAGACTAATGAATCAATTGTGAGTCAGTATACTTATTGTCTTTTTAAAAACCTAGTGTAAAAAGCATCTTGCAAAATTTGTTAGGTTTATATCGATGTGATCCTGGAAAATAGCCTGATGTGTTTACGAAAACTGCCTGTTTTCCTAATGCAGTTAATGTCGGAGGTGACTGCTGCCACACACACCCACACATGCTCACACTTTGTGCAGAAGAATCCCCGGTGTAGAGGGGAATCTGTGGGTGTAGCTCTGTCAATTATTAAAGCCTGTCCAACACAGCAGGCGCACACACAAACACACACACACCCACATACACTCGCTCACAGTAAGAGCCGGAGTGCAGTGAAAACAGACTCAAACGTTTCTCTGATGCACCGTCTTCCCTTCTCCCTTACACTGAGTTTTTTTAAATTTTATTTTAAACACAGTCCTCTTTTCTTGCTTCCCCACCCCCTCGCCCTCTCCTGTGTCTCTCCTCCTCCTCTTCTGCAAAGCAGGATTTCTCCAGAGACAACTTATGTGAACAAAGCTGCTTTACATCTTTAAAGGAAACGTGACAAAATGACCTTATGTTCACATTAAATACACATCTTGGAATCATTAGTCCTTACTAATGCAACAGAAAGATGAGGCTAAGACATTATACTTGTTCATGTTTGACCAGAGGAGGCCCTGTTAATGGAGCTATGACTTTATTTTTCAAATTACTTGAAACCCATTCAATATGCCATATTACCTGACTAGAAAGTAAACATTTCTGGATTTAAGCCTTTTGTGGGAAACTCTGAGGTCCTCTGCCAATGCTAATTCATAGTGAATGCATACATCAGTAATTAAAGAGCATAATACCTCCGTCTTTACCTGTATGAAGGCTGCAGTCAAGCTTTCAGAGAGCTTAACCACACCAGTGTTGAGACTAATGTGGACTCCCATTAGAAAGACAAAAGAAAATGTCAAATTTACACTGTATAACAGCATTGTATAAGATACTGCATGTAATATTTTAGTCCTATGCCAGTGGTTCTCAAAGATACTCTTTAATGCCAAAAAAAGATTTTCTTACCTTAACCATAACCAATATCACGCTTCATGCCTACACTTAACCAACCAAACCAACAAAGCTAACCAATCAGAGGCAAAATAGGGCAGGTCTTTCCAGAAAGGTAGCGGGATCAATAATCATGCCTCACTGACTACATATAAAGATGGACAACATGACAGCTCCCCAGAAGTGAACCACAACATTTTGTTCACTCCTTGGTGACCCCTCCCCCTCCATGTTAGCAGATAGGACAGGAACCAAGCTAAAAACTCGAAGTAAACGTCAAATACATTTTTCCCAGACATGATTTCTGCCATTTTAAGTTGTTTATATCATGTTATCATGCTGAGGTTCTTGATTTAGCTATTTGATGCTATAAAAAAGGTCTGTAACTTCATGGTTGACAGCTGAGCCCTGCTCGCGGTTGAGTCCGGCAGGATCTCAAAACTGTGGCCACATTGCCCGATTGCTACTGTGCAAATTCAGGCTCCAAATGATGCCGCTAGTGCAAGATGGCAGCAGCAATATTTTGGCTTCATTTTTGTGCAGTGGAGGGAAGTAGAGACACATCTTTTATATTTATTTATAGACAATGGTTTCACTCGATATTTTTCTCGTGGTCATCCACACACCCTCTGCAGTGGCTCTATGCCCCTGCCCCAGTTTGAGAACCACTGCCCTCAGCTCACATGCATCTATCAGTAGGCCTGTGTAGGGCACAAATGACCTATGGGCCCCATTACCCTCTATGTTTGTGTGTAACATCAGTGTCCATCAAATACAGTGCATACACCAGACTACACAAAGCAGCTTCATACTCTATTTTGCCTACAGAAACTGACTGCTACTCTTATGCTAGACAACTACCTGGCAGCTGGTTTGCTGTTAGTTAGTTTGTTGTAATTTGATTGAAGGTGCAATATGTAAGAATTTTAGTAACATTAGAACATTTAAAAATTATGTAAAACTAACAACAGAATGTGAAGAAAAAACTCTGAGTTCTATATCGTAGGCAATTGGACTTGTTTCAGTTTCTTGAAGACGTTTGACCTCTCATCCAAGAAGCTTCTTCAGTTCTAACTGGAGGGGAGTTGCAGGCTTTTAAACCCTGTGTGGGAGTGTCCTCACACAGTCGTTAAAGACACTGAGTTTCAGAGTGGTTAGGGCCATGGCCTTCATGTGGGCTGCTAGGGCTAGGTGAGCCCAGGTGTGAATGGGGGTTAAGCTGTCTTGGGAGGGAACTCAGTTCTGCATTGTAGGTGGGTGATTAGTAGTGTCGTAGGCCAACTCCTCTGCTCAAAGACGATCACTCCCACACAGGGTTTAAAAGCCTGCAACTCCCCTCCAGTTCGTTAGAAGTGAAGAAGCCTCTTAGATGAGAGGTGAAACGTCTTCAAGAAACTGAAACAAGTCCAGTTGCCTACGATACAGCACTTAGAATTACCATGACCTGGATGACTGAGAACCTTCATCAACGTGAAGAAATAACAGTTAATGGTCTGCCTGGGCCTGAAAAAGTTTGAGTGTTGGCAGTCCATAGCTCTTGTACAAGCAGTGTAAACAATAGCAATACTCCCCCACATGCTCTTAGCCCATGGGCTATATACTCAGTCAGGGCAGAGTATGTACAGTTTCTATGACCACTAGCTGCACAGCTAACTGAGCAAACTGGCTCATGGCAGCTACAGTTAGAAGCAGTTAGTGGTTACTCTGATAATGCTGCCTCTTATTTGTGTGGAGTATTAATTCAGCAGGTGGCCATTTCTTACATATTGCACCCTAGACTCAAATTAATCTATGAATCTGCACCAAGTAAGCACAATAAACTGTAATAAATGGCTTAAAAGAAGATTTGACTCTACAGTACTAAGCCTTAAGATTAGGAGGTGATGCAGTGTGTGTACATGCACTTGGTTATGTGCATGTGTGTGAGTGAGTCAGCCTCTAATATACTCAAGGGCAAAACAGACAAAAGAACAGAAAAATTAGATGAAATATTTGTTTGTTTGTGTATGTGTGTGTGTCTATAAATGGTGATGTAACAAGCAACCAGTCCTGTTAAGGACAGTTGTGACAAATGTAGTCTACGCTCTAATCAGCAGGTGTTCCTGTGAAGCTCTGAGACGTTTTCATTTTAACCTTCCTGTTTTATTATTCAACCAGCTGAGGCACTCTGATTAGAATCAGCAAACAATGGTGCAAGAGACTTGCATCATCCATTATACATGAAAGGAAGCAGACAGAGAGAAAAACGCCTCTCAATCCATCCGTTAAACAAACACTCTCTGTATGTTCCTTCTTATTACTGTTATATGTGAGGGGGACACAGGTGTATGAGGTGGCGGGAGAAACTCTCTAAGGTGAAATATGTTGGAGGAGGAGGGAGAGAAGAAGAGGAAGAGCTTGACAGGCAGAAATGAAATTCGTCCTGCATGCTCTCAGACATGTGACAGGGGTTTGGGGAAAGGAACGAGTTGGGGAGGGGAGTTTCTGAGGAGGAGAGACGGGATCAGAGCAGAGAGGAAGCACAGTGTACAGAGAAAAATGGGGCATATTAAAAATGAAAGTTGGAGTAAACTTGAGGAAACAGAGGCAGACAGAGAGGGAGCACAGTCAGGACAATGAGGAAGAGAGAGATAAAACCGACAACAGACTGCTTCCTCCTCAGGGCAAATGCGTCTTTGAAAATCAATTCAGTCCTGAAATCCTTTGTGTCATTTAACCTCTTATGGGTCTTCTACAGGCCCGCTAAGTAGGATATGTGTGCTGTGAAACTCTTGTCAAACAGGAGTGACAGGGATGGCACAGGTTCAAGTTCAGATCAGATCAGATTAGATTTTCTGACAGCGATGGAGAGCTTGTGGAAACTGGCTGTGTGAGAGTGAGAACTTTGACTTCATAGGTTTATGTTTCTGAGGAGTGTTCCCTCGACAAATATACTGTATAGGCAATATTTCATAAACACTGCAAACCATAAAATATCTCAATGAGGTTCACATTTCATTCTTGACCTTGGATAACACGAGACTTTCTCATCACAAGCTCCATTTAGTTTCGAGGACCTTTTTGATCTTTATATCGTATCACATAAACTTCCTCAGTAGATGGAGTTGGCCCAGCTGTGATTGAATTGTAGATGTTCACATTTCTATTTTTCTCAGCACTCGCTTCTTCTGGCTCAAGAGCTAAAATTCAAACTTCATGAACCTCAGGAAACTGCTGTTTCAAAGAGAAAGATGAGGGAGTTGATCACATGATCTTCATCAGCAGATGGAGTTTGGCCTGTTGTCATGGATTTGTAGGTGTTTCGACTACTTAAAAGTCCACTTTGCAAGGAAGTAGATTTTTTGAAAGTAGAGTTTGGAATGAGATTCAAAAATAAACTGTCTTACTAAATGGACCTTAAAAGCTTTAAATTCTGAATTATCGAGTGCTATAATCAATGCTCCGGCACTAAATGGACTTCGGATGGGGGTTTTGTTTTGTTTTTTTCTCAACAGAACTTTTTAGATTAATTTCCAATGTTTGAGAAAGCTGTCTGAACATTAAGTTGAGACCTGATGATGTGTAATTGCTGAAATGTGTTATATGGTGACACATTCAAGAGCTTATGATAAATGAGAGTGATGGAATTCTTTACAAAAATGCCCCAATTTTTTGTATTTACTTCATGTAATGGTCATAATCCCTATAATGTGTACAAAGTGCTAGTTTTTAATGCAAGAAATGACCAAATTCACATGATCTATACGATAGACGTCCATGTTTGCTTTGTTGTTTGTCCTTCATGAAGGATGGATTTTGTGACTGGACAACATCACTGGAGATTGCAATGCATTTCAACTGCCAACTCGAATGTCGCAGTGTCCTTTAACAAAACAACAATTGGAGTTTTGGAAACAGTTCCTGCTTTAAGCTAACAGATGAGTTCCCCACAAACCTCGCATTCACTGTGCAATTTTTTCTGCCACCGGTCACGAAATCTCCCAGGAAAATGAAGGCTGACTGGTGATGGAGTCAGGCTGGCAGCCTGGCACCATTTCTATCTGCTGTCATGCCTCTATTAGAAACTAAATGAGTGAATAAATTCACATTTCTTCTGTGTAGTTGGTAGTTGCTACTCTGAGGAAAACAGAAATGATCTAATTGTCTTTGCGACAATGGTGCCAACAATAATACCACTTGGAAATGCAAGGGATTGGGGGTTGTCTGTTTCCACTTTAAATGACAAAATACTTTGTTTGTGAGCGCCCTCCAAAATGACACATAGAAGCATTTTCTAATCTGACATCCTTATCTGTCAGACCGCATTTATAAGGAGAAAGGAATCTGTTTTATGATGTTACAAGGCTATGTTTAAAGCTTGGTAAGGTTTAGGTGCAAAAAATGAAGGAAAGATCATGGTTTGGTTTAAAAAAAACATCTTGGTTTGGGTTAAAATAACCACTCTGTCAAGGTTTGGGGAGTTTCGTCATGGTTAAAGTCAGTCAAAAATCGTGTTTGTGGTATATAGAAATCAATGTTGATGGTCAATGATCTCCTGTGTTAAAGGTCCAATTTGTAAGATCAATCAGTCAATCTTTATTTGTATAGCGCCAGTTCACGATAAGGTAGACCATACTCTTTAATTAATTCAGATTAATTACAGAGACACAACATTTTCCCCATGAGCAAGCCCTTGGCAACAGTGGCAAGAAAAAAATGCCTTTTAACTGGCAGAAACCTTGAGCAGAACCAGACTCAATGGTGGGCGGCCAAAATAGTTGATTGTTAAATCTCATTCCCAACTCGTCAGCATTGAGACTCGTTCAACTAGTATCTTATAAATTGGACCTTTTTAAAGTCTGATGTAGATGTCACATGACATTTTGTCGACCCTCCCATTCAACCTGACCTTTGCCCTATGCAGACTTTGATGCTCAAAAAATCACCTGACGGACAACAGTTATTATTACCATGGAGTCTTGAGGCAATGCCATTTATTGCCAAAATGACTGATGCTGTATTGAGAGGACACACTCCAACTACAATGTCAAGCAACAAGGATGCTATATTGTCCAATATTTTGGACAGAACTCCAAAGATAGCTGTAAGTCTGTTACGTAAACTACTGTGGGTACAACGTTAAACCTGAAGCTCCTTGCCTTTTGCCTGGTTGTCTGTTCTGTTCTGAGTGAATATGATATAATGTATTTCGCCTTTGTCTGGGTCTGCAGTTCAGCAGATACTCTAGTGTACTTTTCACAAGCTGAATGAGTCAGAAACAATTACACACACTCCACTCCTTCTTGAACACATTCTGCCACAAGATCGACTCACCACTTTGCAGACACATACCTCAACAAAGTGAAACACCTCAGCACTGCAACTCTTTTAATAGATTCCGACAGAACAATACATAACTAGATACTTGACAGATGGGAACATTACACAACAGTAAACATGACATGCCCTTTTTCTTCAATGTCTTCAAGTTTGTGTTGACTAATCTTTCCAGATTTTAAAACAATATTTAGTACTTATTTCAATGTTTCTTTATCCCCTTTTTGTTTGACTTTTTTCTTCCATTGTCCTGTTATTCACGATGCTAATACGCCTACGTTTTCAGCGCTTTTTTCCTGGTTGGGTTTGCTCTGACAGGTGTAAAAAGCCCACCCACATTTGGATATTTTTCTTGCAAGAAAATTAGCAGTTTCTATGAAATCAGGGTCCTCTGCCAAGTGGAGATATATTAAAGCAATGTGTAGATTGTAGGTAAAGGTCGATGCAATTAGGTGTAAAATGTAGCAATGTTTTATATAAGATAATTAGAAATTTAGATTATTTGGAACAAAGAAATATCTTATCCCTTTAATATGACAAATAGGTAAGAATGCTTTGCTTTATACACTTGTTAAGTCTGATTCTTGTTATTTTCCTCAATTTTCTCATGAGTGTGTTAATTTGATATTCACAAACTAAGCATTTTGTTATTTTTTTCCACTTATTTTATCCATTTCTGTTTAACAAAACACTGTTCTACCCTTGCATCTTGAAAAGGAAAGTATAGTAAAACACATTATTACAAAATCAATAATCATTAATTAAAACAATTTGGTTCTTATTAAGTTTAGGCTGTAATTATCTTGAATAGACCCTGAAGGTTACTCTGAGATTAAAAAGCTGTACTGGTATTTGCATATAAAGGCACGTTATACTGTAACATAAATGTTTTCATTCCATTATTGACCCCTATCTAATCATCTCATGCCTTTTCCCTGTGGATTCTGATGCTGTTTAACACTGTGACCATACATCTTAAGAGGACAAGCGGCTCACGGCTGAAAACAGGTCATCACTCCCCTGGCAGCGTTCCCATTGGTCTGAATATCATCAGAGCTGATGTCTCCCTGGGCGTCTCTCCACTGTAAACAATGGGCTGCCAAGCAAAGAGATTCCTCACTCTTAATGCTCCTTAATCGAATCCACCTCTCAGATGGTCTAATTGAATTGGGCCTCCTACAAACACACACACACATACACAAAGGAGCACACACACACGAATGCACCACTGGGGTGAAGTGAACCTGTTGAGAGGCTTGTTGCATGTGCTGAGAGCCAAAGGGACTTGGGAATGTTAATTGCAGTCTTGAAAATGTGGTGCATTATGGGACATGTGGGAACGAAGCACCTGATCGGGACGCTGATTAAAATGTCAGTGAGTCACCGCAACAACCACACACAGCGCTGAGTGATGCAACTTAATCACACACACTAACACACAGCACTCTCCTGTTTCTCTGTTGTAGACTTTACATATATTATTCATATTTAATATACATTTTTAAAGATCTATAATAGGTGTCTTGCTGTGTTTACTTTTTGACTTAACATAGCAGGAAACTTGCAAGTGTTACCAATAACATTAACAGTGGCTCTGCTCTATTCAAATGTCCCAGTTAGTCACAATACCAGGACCCTGAAACTGAAGCAGCTAAATGGAATCCAGCCATCATGAATTTTTTCATTTACACCTCGACTTTCCTACATGTCAAAATTACTTATGTGGAAAAATACTCACGGACAGAGATGAAAAAATATTCTTAAAAAACATTTTTTCTCAAATTAAAAGAAAAATGTAAAAACATGTAAATATTGTGCACAGTACAGGATGGCAAAATAAAGAAGAATACTTCGCTTTTGACCATATCACATTTCATGTGATATTTTCATCTGCAAACTAAAGGGACAGTTCACCCCAAAATCAAAAATACACATTTTTTAATGCTTACATTACTTTAATTTGTAATGCTATTTATCCATCTAGATTTTTGTGTGAGTTGCCTAGTTTTGGAGATGGAGATGCTTGCTTTCCAGAAATCATGACCTGGTTACTCAAGATAATCCACAGACCTTGTTGTGAGAAGTTTCATGTCGGAGCTATTTTCTCTGTCTATCGAACTACACCCGCCGACAGAATCACCACACAGAAGGATCATAGATGAGAGGCTAGCTTACTAAACTAACTTAGCTAGCTAAAGTTAGCAAAAGTTTCAGGCAAGGACACTTTTAATGACTACAACCTTACGCTTTCATGAGCATGAGCCTCTCATCCAGGAGCACGCTCCTTTTTGTGTGGTGATAGGTTAGAGTTTCGACATGCTGTTGAGTTATTCAATTTTTTTTCATTCTAGTAAAGTTTGATTATCTACAGTTTTGTGACAACTGATAAACTTGGGTTGAGATTGTTTTATCAAAGAATAAACAAAAAAAAAAAAACTCCAGCAAATATTCATGATAGCAGACAAAACAATCACTTAACACTGCCGGAGCCCTAATCATTCCTCAGACTGTAATCAATAAAATCTGCCTAATTCAGCATATTTACTGCAGACAATTATACCGTCTGATTGGATAAAGGGGGAGGAAAAGAGATGAGGAGGAAGCTAGATGTGATAGCAAGATTCTCAAAAAACGGTCTCCGTCTGTTGAGCTCGAGTGAATCTGAATAACTGTTATATCAAAAAACAATTACGTAACAGCTCTCGACCCGATGAATAGTCACTGCAAGCCCACAACAAAGACAGACGCACTTGTCGACTGTCCCGAGCAAACTAAGACACAACATTAGACTTGCATCCTTCTCTGAAAAAACAAATCCTTTCATCTTTCATGCCGTCTTCACGCACCCACAGCTCTGCGAGCGTTGTCCGATGCCCTTCAGCCGAACCACAGCCCAGCCCTCCTCTCTGGCTGATAGAAGATCAAAGCATTTGCTTTTTCACTCAATGTCGCAGAATTCTGGTGCTTGAATTGGAGGTAATCTCTCTTCTCTCTTTTTTCCCCCCCTTGCTCTCAGTCTCTCGCTACTTCTCATGAGCTGCTGGAGGGGAGAGTGTGACCTGTTTCATAACCAGCAATCCATAAACATGCATAAGATGAGACCGGCACTGACGAACGGCGGGTACAAGAAGCCTGTGTCTCTTATGTATCAGTTGTATGTATTCCTAGCAATGTGGTCATTCCCACTTGTTTGGTGTCCTCAAACAGGTCCTCATACCTGAATTTACAAAATGAGTCATCTGTTGGAGCTTAACAAAATGACTTTGGAGCCTTTTCTGATCTGGCGAACTCATCGGCAGGGCAAAGACGTACCAGGGGTAATTTTAATTCATGCTAGCAGTCTGGCTGTAGGGACTGCAAAGTCTGTCTGCCTAACACTTTCATCCAGGCTGAAATATCTCAACAACAATTGGATGCATTCCTATAAAATTTAGTACAGACATTCGTGGTCACCAGAGGATGAATCACTCAGACCTTGGTGATCCACTGACTTAACCTCAACCGCCTCCAGATGGTTGACATTTGTGTGTTTTCTAGGCATGTCTTGACAGCTATTGGCATCGGATTTGGTACATGGTGATCCCCTGACCTTAGCTTTAATGCCACTGGCAACAGGAAAAAGATTTATGGAGTGGTTAAATTTCGGTAAAGTAGAACCTCTTCTTTTGAAGTTGTAGGGAAAGATGACCTTTATGGTTAAGTATGGAAAAACATTGTCATCGACTACTAGGAAACAGGATGCAAACCTTGGTCTCCCTTGTCAAAGTCAGATGCTTTTTATACCCAGCTCGACAAATAATTACACTATATTTGTGGCAGTATAAGAACATCATGGTATATCCTGCTTTGCCTCTAATTGAAGTAACGTGATCATATGAACAAACGAATGCTGCCTAGTATTTTTTTTGTCTTAGGGTCTTGATTTGCATCACCACAAGAGGTAACCAGCCAGAATATGCATGTTTTTAGCCATTTTTATAATGACTACTACTATCTCACAGGGCTTGCTGCGGTTGTCGGTATTTGCAATGTTATCCAGTGTTCGGGTGTACACCAATTACATCGCAAATCCCCATCACCATAATTTAGATTTTTTAAATATAGAAATAAGCCCCATTTAGTTCATCAAATAAAATACTCAAATTTGACGAGGAGCCCTGAGGAGCTAACATTACAACTGGCACATACCTAACATTTGTGTTACTTTGCAGCTGGTCTGTGGATGACATCTTCAGTTCAAGGGATCAATGTGTAAAAATCTGTGGTGTGTTCTCAATACTTAGTCAGATGACATTTGCTACAAATACAAACTGAAAGTTTCTGCTTCGTACAACAGCAGCAAAGTCGCAGAACAAAGTAGCAAGAGTCAGATTTCACATGCACCTTAAAAAGTACCAATCATTGTGTCAAGCCTGGATATGGTTGTACAGACTGAAATCGGCTGGGAGAGCAATTATACAGAGCCCTAGCATCATCAAACAGGTTTAGGGTGGAATATTGTTGTTCAATACATTGGCATGAAGGCATTAGCAGTTGCTAATTCATCTAAACCAAGGCAAACAGGCTAAACCAAGCTAGCTTGACATGAACTAACATACCCGGCGTGTACTTTACGTTAGCGTTACTTTGCAACTTGTCTGTGGAAATCAGCTACAGTTGTTGTGGTCAGTGTTGGGGATGTTTGATAGACCTGGCACCTCGAATAGGTAGATGGATTGATGGATGGATGGATGGATGGCTAGATAAAAACCTTGGCCTCCACACTGTCTTCACAGTGTGCAGTGCGGTGGCTGGTTGTCAGATTCATTGCTCTTTCAAATTACTGAAGTGTAACAAACTCAGTCTACCATGACCTCCACAAACAGGTTGGCTTATTCAATAAATGTTTCATATGCTTCAGTCAGTCTAATGTTTGAGATTTACACCTGCAGTTTCTTCAATGTGTAACTCTATGAATTAGGACTTCGGTTTAGAGTTAGGCTTACAATTATGATTTGATTTAAATGGAGTAATGTAGGTCCTGCTGATAGTAAGATTACAGACGGTTATGGTTGTGAATGTAAAGCTAATAGTTTTGGAAAGGAACCAGTGAGGAGGAATAATGAGTGTGTGGTCTTCATGATCTAGAAGACTGTGTGCCTATATGTGTGTTTATTGGAATATTTTTAAAAAATGAATGTGGATTGTGATATGCCCTCTAATGTGATGTAAAAGCTAAGGTGACACTATCATGTCTAGCTCCAGATGAGGAACTGATGAGTCAAAATTCAGCTATGACCACAATCTGGTCAAATCCAAATACCAGCCTAGTGTCCAAATATTACAAGAAGAAATGAGCTGTCTGGCCTTGAAGCAACAAAAAACAGAGGAGAGGGGCAAAGATTACTAAGCAGATGATTCCAGATGCTTCCAGATGTTTCACAGAAGAACACACTCCATTCAGCTGTTGCTAAAGTGTATTCTTGCAGGACACATGACACAAGATCAGCCAATAATGTTCTGAATGTATCGAAGCGCACAAAACAGATCAGAAGTGCTTCAGAGGTAAAATCATTTTACAAAAATGGCTGTTTTGGGAAGAGTCACTGCAGCCTGAATCGTCCCTGCAGATCGTCAGCGTTAGAGCTGCCTGCACTTCAGACAGAATGGAGAAGAGAAGCGAGCAAATGAAGATTAACTGCAGAGAGCGGTGTGTGTGTGCGCACATGCCCGAGTGTTTGCATGTAGATATGTTTGTGTGTTTGGTTGAGAGTCGAGGGAAAGCACTTTTGACTGACTCTTTTTCATTCACGGGGTCGTGTGCAGGTCAAAGGCTGATCAGTATTGGATGCGATTCAGCTCGTCAATCTGCTAATGCAACAATTAAACTCAGTGCTTCCTGAGAGACGAATTAGATTGTAAATAACTAAATATGTGCATGCATTTGAGTGTGTGTGTAGGAGGAGATCATCCTCAATCGTTAGTAGCTGTCTCAGAGGTGTAGTAGTATTTCAAGAGCTCCATTGAAGACATGAAGAAGAAAAAAAAGACTGTTGGCCTTGAGATGGACTAACACACACACACACACACACACACACACACACACACACACACACACACAAACACACATTCTTACAGTAGGCTACCTGCCTTGTAGTCATTAGTATGAGCATCACATTCCCATCTTCCTTTCAAGGTGGCACACAGACACGCATACACAAGAGGGCTCTCATCCAGGCTTTGTAATGTAAGGAAGACTCTGAGAGAATGACGTAATAGCACATCAGCCCACATCTGTGGATGTTGTCAAGGTCATTCATTGACTGAGTTGGAATCACACACGGGGGCCTGCAACGAGGTCCCTACCGAAAGCACAGGAGAGCTGAATTTAGTATTCTGCTCTCAGCGGAGCTCGCAGCCCGCGGTCCGCGCTTCATGCGCAGACACATGAACACAGCTGAACACACGTGCTTTTCTGAGAAGCTGCAGCTCAGCCTCAGACATGCAGCCAGCGCAGCGCAGGACGGAGATCACTTCTCTGCCTGCATGCAGCCATAATCCTACATGCACCACACATAGAGCTACGTCTTAAGAGCGGGTCGTTAACAGCTTTTAACGGGCTGGACTCGTGCCAAACAGTCTGAGTCCCACACCTCTCCAACAGGCTGCAGAAATGAATGAAGGCTTACCAGCGCCGCTGCCCTCTGTGATAACTGACCGTGATTAGTTGATCACTACTAACGACCGGATCGATCGCTGTGAAGGAGTCATTGACAGCTGGATCGTTTCGTCGCCCGGGTGTGAATTAAGGCATGCCGCGCCGCGCTGTGCGCTCGGGTCGATGCGGCCAGACATTTTTTTAAATTTAAATTACCATAAAATCAGATGGCGGGCTGTTAATGCAGCAGGTGATGGTCTATTTTAGGTGTTGCCAAACTGAGAGAGAATGACTGTGAGTCACAGCAGCCCTCGCTTTGCCCCTGCATGACTTTCATTACACAATGATGCTCCATTCACAACATTTAGTCAAAACTGCGACGCGCCAGAGGCGAGAAAAAAACACATTGTGAGGGAAATGCAGGGCAACATTACTCTGTAGGTAGGCTATATTTTATCATTCAGGAGAGACTTAAGTGTGATGTAGGCACACATTTGCTCAGCCGCACGCCCCGGGCTAAACGGGACAGTCGGCAGACGTGTGAAAAGCGCAAAGAGCCTCTCTGCGCATTGGAAAGAAAGGCTCAGCTGTACCCGGGACAGCGCAGCGCCAGTCCATCCAAACACACAGCTGTCACGCAAGATAACTCCGCTCGGGTCACACCTGAAGGCTCAAATACCTGCTGAGTCCTCCCGAGTCTGCTGCGCTGTACAAAAACCGGGTCCCGAAGGGCGGAGAGAATGAATCCGGGTGTCACTCACCTAACTTTTGCTGCCACAGAAGATATCGCATCGTTTCTTAAATTCTTCCTTTTGGACACGGCAGTTCCCATGCTGACATGGAAACGACGCAGGCGGGAAAACAGTTCATTCCAAAGAGAGGTCGGACGGAGGAATGCGACAATGAAAACTATACAAAAAAAAAACAAAGAAAAAAAACGCAACAACAACAAAAAAAAGTTGAAAAGGGAAATCCGGGTGCAGATATGTCACGCAGGCGTCTGCAGTGGAAAAGATGCCCAAAAGGAAAAAAAGAAACAGGGACGTCAGGCTCTCTCTCTCTTTCTCTCTCTCTCTCTCTCTCTCTCTCTCTCCCTCCCTCTCTCTCGCTGTCTCTCCGGATATGAGCTCGTACGTGAGGGAGCTGCACAGCTGTCAGCGTGTGGCTGAAAATACACAGACCTCTCTCTCTCTCTCATTGATCTGAAAATGCAATGGGAGGCTGGTCGGGGTGGTGATATCACCATCATCATCATCATCATCATCATCACAAAGGGGAGGTGCTGTGTGAGGGACACTGGTGCCATCCATGCAGGAACCTCTCTGCCTCTCATCTCATCCACGTTTGGACTATTATCTGTTGATTTGGGCTTTATGCAATCGGTCATTTTGGTAAAAGCCACGCACACACACACACACACACACACACACACACACACACACACACACACACACACACACACGTGGAATTGGAGAGGCTCTGATTCACAGCCAAGGACAGAGGGAGCAGTGAGGTTGAGGCGCTGCAGCAGAGCTCCGTCTGTGAGCATCACTCCAAACAGCAGCATGATAACAGCATGCTCCAGACTGGGATGTTTTTCCCGGCTGTTGAATGTTTTTTGACTGGCGGGACCGTCGGTGTTATCAGTATTCAAAGGAGTGTCAGAGAGTGACGGATCATAAAGGGCAGCTCCCACATCTGTGCAGCAGAATTAGCACTCCTGTGAGAGGTTCCTCCCTTCAGTTCTCACATTACGTGTTGTCTTTATGCAAT